>NC_056042.1:5758133-6058133 GCF_004379255.2 Salvia splendens
TTCTAGTCAAAGAGAGGAAGAGGAAAAACGGGACTCCTATTCGACGAGGAGGAGGAGGCGGCGAGTAGAGAACCAGGGTTCCGCATGAGAGGGAGAGAATAAATGTCGAAGAGGGAAAATGATTGATGGGAGTGAGAGGGTGGGAGGGGGGGTGTAAAAGAATGGCAAGGGTGTAAATAGAGTAATAAAATGAGGGTATGAATAATGTCCAAAAATAGTAAGGAGAAACGGGACTCCTATTCGTGGACGGACGAAAATGGAGAAACGAGACTCCTATTTGTGGATGGAGGGAGTATATAATAAGAAAATATATTTTATTATTTAATTTAATTTAACGTTTTATTATAATGAGGTGGGATTAATGTGTAATTTAAATAAGTGTGTAGGTGTAATTGAAAACGTATAAAAAATAGATGTATATGGAATATTTTTTTGAGTTTGAATTTGACGTAATGATGAGAGTAAAATTACTTTTGGTGTTAACATATACCCACAAATGAGTTTAAGTTTGGTGTAAATGGTTGGACATAGCCTCCGCAAACAAAATTGTGATGATCGCGTCCACATTGATGTTTATGGTCATTGTCTGTATACCCAGATTTTTGTAAACTTAGACGCCTAGCCAAATTTATTGCATTTTAGATGTTCTATTATTAAAAAAAGGTCTTTCATTGCCTTGCCTTTGTTGCTCTCTGTGAAGAAATTGATTATTTCCGGAATGATAAACAACATTAATATAGTATGGTGTGTACTGATTAATTTGTAATTAGGTATTCTTATTACCTTATACTTCACGTGTCCACGAAAAATAGGACACTTTCATTTTACGCACTCGTTTTGAAAAAATGATAATAAATAGTTAAAAATGAGAGAAAGTAAAGTAAAAGAAAGACTAATGTAGAGAAGTAGAATATTAAATTTACTTAAATAGAAAAGATTAGATGGTATTTTAATTGCCATATGGAATAAACTACTTATAGGACTTCGGAAACTAGTATGTTTCTCCATTATTCACACACCCCTTTATTCAATCCCCAAACCCTTTCACTTCCTTAAATCACAGCACTCTAAACAATTTGTGACCAATCTTCTATGAATTTTCACTCTAGAACCAAGGGTTTCTAAATTAAATATGAACTGTCGCAAAACCCCCAATTTTCTAATAATTTTGGATGCATTTTTGGAACCCATGGAAAACACGATTATGTCGAGGCTAAATTGAGAAAAATCTTATGTTACGATCACAAAACTTATGTGCCAGCTGGAGTGCCACGTCAGCTAATAAAAAAGAAACGAGAGAAGGCAAATCTGAGTAGTATAAAAACAGAGGCCATCTTCTTCAATTGCATTCATGAAATTTGTGTGAGCTTGCGAGCTGTGGTCATCGCGAGAATCCAGTGATCCGGTGATTCTCCGTTGAATGTATCTTGTTCATCTTATCATTGTATCTCTTGTTTCCATTTACATTTGAAGTTTCCATTTGTGTAACACTCATTATCAATGCAGTTCCTATTCATTTGTTCTATCGATTTGTGTCTTTGATTTTGGGTTAAGTTGCATCAAATCATGGAGGTGGTGATCGATTGGAGTTCGTCTTGTGGTTATTACTCTGATAATAGAAAAAAGGATGCAACAAATGGTATCTAGAGCTAACGTTCCTCGGACAATGATGTCGCCGATGCCATGGGCAGAGCCGGAGAAGAGGGAATTGGAGTGGGAGAGTTGATGGGGGCAGCGGAAGCTTGAATCATAGCAGTCCGATGCCGGAATCACAGAGAATCGAAGGGAGCTAGAATCACAACAATCCGATGCTCGAAATATCATCTCCTCGAAGCCTGGGGGAGAAGTTGCAGCCGCAGATAAGGAATTATCACGTGTTGAAGAAGAGGATCAACAAATCGGGATCCTATGGCAAAAATTGGAGGCTCATTGGCGTCGCATGGATGCTAAATTCGATGCAATGAAGAAAGCAATTCTAGATCTAAGCATCTCGAGCCAAGGTCGATCGATGGAGACAACGGATGCGAGTTCCGGCAGCCGTGAATCCCTGATGAGAGAAGGAGAGGTACGCATGAATTGCAGCACCGATCATGATCCATTGGAAATAGCGGTGACTCCGTTGTAGAAAACAGAAAAAATGGAGCTATCCATGCCTCTGCCGCACAAGTGGAAGCCGACGGAGGTGAACTCTATTGACTCTAAATCACGCATTTTGAGCTTCTCTCATAACTCAGCATATTATTCAGCGAGAGATTTGGATCCTTGTAAAATTGTGGACGATGATTCAATTGAGCAACTTAGTGGTGTTGTTGAGGAAGAATCGATGATGTTAGGGAAGGATGCTATTGGTAATTCTGAAGAGTTTGGGAATTATAGCAGTTTTTCATTGCAATTTTGTCTTGATACAAAGGTTAGTGATGGAGAAATCGACCATGGCCAGGTGATGAAGGGCATGGAATTAGAGCAGAATCAACTCAAGGAAACTGAATGTCTATCTCATGCTCGACAAAATGCCCCGATGAGGGAGCTGTCTGTGGTTTTACCTATCTTAGCTGGTTATAGCTTGTCACTGTCATGGCTGCTCAACTGGTTTCCAAGGCCTATGGTGAAGCTGAAGTTCATGGCTCAACATGGTGAAGAGATTGGTGTTGAGGGTAATGTGCAACGGGCATCGACCAAGGTAGGGAAGGACCGAATTTATGTGATAGTATTGGAGGAATTAGGTTGGTTGTTTGATGGAGATTACGATGCTTCTCAGATCGATAAAATCTCTGAAGAGGAGAGTGGACTGTTGAAAGAGATGAGGCATGTGCAGAAAAGTTCACGAAAGACATATGGGAGAAGGGGAATGGGAAGAAGAGGGTTCTTTATTGTATATGACGGAGATATGGAGGAGCAGGTTGTTGCATACGTGTCAATGGCTAGTCAACTTGGTTGGTTAGCATCGAATTGGTTTACTAGGCCCAAGGCAAAGATGAAAATGGAAATGGTAGGAATAGGTGATTTGATGGCTATCTCTGTATTGATGGAAATACATGAGTGTGGTCAAAAGATGAGGCATGAAGTAGATAACCTTTTTCTTTCCACTTGTGCACAATCGGCTGGAAGTTTAGTGATGCATAGGATTTATTGTCTTTCAATGAAGTGGTTGTTGGATTGTGATCCTAAACCAAAGGTGAAGATGAAGCTTATAAAGTTTGCTAGTAGAGCTGGCTATGAAGACGAGTCCACGGGCTTGGGGGCAGCGGGTAAGGAGGTTTCAAGTACATTGGATGAGGGTGGCGCTAGTCTTATTGATGGAAGTTTTGTCAAAGATCGAAAATCTGCTCTATGTAAGGTGCTTGTAGACATCAATGCACATATAGATGGTCCAAATACATTGGAGAAAAACGCTTCCCAATGGCAGTAAGTACGAATGATGTGGCTTACATACATGAAGATGAAGTTGTTCTTCTAAATTCTAGGAAACAAGCTCCATACTTGATATGTGTTGAAGTTTTGAAGAGTAAAGCTTCCAATGTGTTGAAGAGAGAAGCTTCCAATAATCCACAAAAGTTGTCCAGAGGAGAAATTCCAGTGGCAAAAAGAGGTGACATGACTAGAGCTGTTCATAACCAAGCTCAACATTGGGAAGTGATTGAGGAGGATTTGGGAAAACAACTTGATATTTATGTGGGAAGGTTGTCAGAAGTTATAGGAGGACTCGTTACATATGAGGGTGTTGGTGCTTTCGAGTTTGTGGACAAGGAAACTGCTGGAAACAATACCAAACACATTGTGGTATTAGCTGTTGTCATGTTGAGTAAGTTCTTATGTTTTGGGACGCAGAGGGCATTCGGTTATTTTTCGAAGTGTCTTGTTAGTGAGGGTCAGGTTACAATAGTCCATTCCCTATTTGATCCCATAAAATTCCCTGAAAATTGCAACTTGCAATTTGAAAGGCTTGATGAGGTTGTTAGATGTGCAAAGCCATCACTTTTCAATGGAGCTGCTGCTCGTTGGTTCTATAAGCCACGAGTAAAAATGAAGTAGGGAAAGAAAAGCATAAGAAGCTTGTCCCGGATTCCTTGAGGACAAGGAATCTTAAGGGGGATGGATTGTTACGATCACAAAACTTATGTGCCAGCTGGAGTGCCACGTCAGCTAATAAAAAAGAAACGAGAGAAGGCAAATCTGAGGAGTATAAAAACAGAGGCCATCTTCTTCAATTGCATTCATGAAATTTGTGTAAGCTTGCGAGTTGTGGTCATCGCGAGAATCCGGTGATCCGGTGATTCTCCGTTGAATGTATCTTGTTCATCTTATCATTGTATCTCTTGTTTCCATTTACATTTGAAGTTTCCATTTGTGTAACACTCATCATCAATGCAGTTCCTATTCATTTGTTCTATCGATTTGTGTCTTTGATTTTGGGTTAAGTTGCATCAAATCATGGAGGTGGTGATCGATTGGAGTTCGTCTTGTGGTTATTACTCTGATAATAGAAAAAGGATGCAACATCTTACCTCGTCTCGTTGATATGGTCGCCCAGCCCTTGTCTTCTCTGACGCGAAGAAGGAAGTGTTGGTTTCGTACTGTGAATTGAAGGGGAAATAGGGAAGCTTGGGGTTATTTGGGATTTTCCACTGAAAATCGCATAACTCAGCAACACAGAAATGGTAAATGAGGTACATTGCCAAGTTTCCCTAACTCAAGAAATGGTGTTATTTCGCCGGGCTTTGGCCCAAAAGTCGGGCCATCAAGAAACGCTAAATGACGAACCAAACATCTGCTAAGCATAGAAATAGCCCAGTTAGGGACCCTAACAAACCAACCAAACATACCCTTAAGAAAAATGAATTATATAAAATACATTAGTAACCTAATTTGAAACAAATCAAAGTTATTAATAATTTGATACTACAAGCTATATAGTTTAGTAACAAATTATGAAATTTATCCTATCTTTTCTCGATTAAAGATTAGATGCGGGATAAAAGACAAAATATTTAAATGGACGTAAAATTTGAAATTCGTAGCTAACCCATAAACTATCAGCATTGAATAGAGATTTGATTTCCAAGCAATCAATCTCACCAAAAATGTGTCTCAAATACAAAATTTTTATATTTTATGAGATTCTTCACATACAAATTATAATATTTATTCATAATGTCTTTTATGACGGTATATATTTATATAAATTATGATAATATTACACTGACAAACTTTTCAGTAGATTATGCAAATTGAATTTTAGTATTTGGTGAGAAAAAAGCTTTATATACAAAAAATTAAACTAGCTTCAACTTCTATATAAAAGATAGTGAAATGATTTGGGTGGGGTCAATTGGGATTGGGAAAAAATACCGAAATACCGGCCTTATCATACCTAAAAAACCGAATTTTCAGTATACCGTAATTTTTGATACGGTAACGGTATGAATTTTTACATACCGCTGTATACCGCAATATGCCGAAATTCAGTATATACAGTAAATTAAGGTATATACCGTAAATATTAATATAATTATATACAAAGTATATTTTATATATTTTGAAATTATAAAATCTATTGTTAAATATAAATGTAATTATGAATAAAATATATTTAATATATTTTTTAAAAATACGGTATACCGAACTTCGGTACGATATACCGAACTTTGGTACGATATACCGAAAATGAGGTGCGATATCGGTATAAAAATTCGTCATACCGAAAATAAGGTATACCAAAATTTTTAGTAAGGTAAAGATATGATTTTTTAGCATACCGAATTTATGGTAAAGTATATGATATGGTGGTTTCGATAAGTTATACCATATCTACCCACCCCTAGAGTCAATGCGGTGGTATTATAAGGTGGTGTTTTCACACAACATGAAATTTTCACATAACGGTCAAAAGTTTAATTAACCACCACATAAGAAGAAGTTTTCACATAAAAAAGACATAGTCAAAAGTTTAATCAGACACAACATAACAAGAAGATTTCACACAATATCCATATCAAAAGCGATTGAAATGATAGAAGGATAACAGAGTTTTGAAGACACTTCTTCACGCATCCTTGATCAGCTCGGCATCAACGACGTTGTGCTGCCTCAGAAGCTTCTCTAGAGTTGGCAACTGCCACATGTCGTCTTCGGCGCTCGGACCAGGATCATTGCGTTCAGCGCATCTGGCACCAGATTTCGTTGGAAAGGACTCAACAAGTTTCCAACGGACAACTTGGATGGATCGTCATATAGGAGTAGAGCAGCACAGTCTTACCAAGAACAGAAGACATCATATCATTAGAAGCATACAACAATAGATTAAAAGATATATTCACCTTGATGGAATGATCCTTCAATTTATTGAAGTTCTCTTCTAGTTTTCTATCCTGCAGAAAAGTCAAACTTGATTACTTTCAAAATTGAATCAACTAACCGGAAAAGAAAAATAATACGGAGTGAATGGCGGGAGCACTGAAGAGAAGACTATATGATTAATAAGTTGAATGTACTTCAGAGAGTGGAGAAGAAAATTGGCAGTGTCATCCTGTACTGAATAGAAGCAACAAAAGACATAAACAAAAGGAATTTTTGAATCAACTAAAGGAATTTTATGAATAAAAAATTCTTTTGTTTACGTCTTTAGAGAGTGGACGCACCTAGCCACACGCCCTGGGTAGAATTTGATATTGATTCACCTGGCCAGGGTCGGTCAAGTGGTATTGTACACCGAGTGACCCAACCTGGGTCATTTCCATGTTTTGTAATTTCTTCATTCTTTGTCACCTCGGACTCCGTCCTTGACCCATTCACCAAGGTATTTTACCACATAAATATTCAAGAAACATCATAATATGCACGAATTCGATAAGGAAAACATAAACTACTCCCTTCGTTCCATTAGAGTTGGAGCATTTTTCTTGGGCACAAAGATTGAAGAAAAAGTTGAGTGGGACGAGAATAAGAATGAAGTATACAAAAGAAAGTAAAGTTGGAGAGAGTAAAATAAGAGACTGAAAAAAGTAAGAGAGATAAATACATTGACTTTCACCTAAAGAAAAAAAAAGTGTCAACCCTAATGGAACATCCAAAAAAGGATATGATCCAACACTAATTGAACATAGGGAGTATTTGATAAACATCAGTAATTACAAAAATCTTGATATTTCTGCTACAAAATATATTCTCTTTTTAATTCATACACCTTTACAAATGTTACAAGATCGGAGTTCTAGGCTCCGTTTCCAAACATATATACAAATTTTGGTCTAATAACCTCCTTAATCGGTTCGGTTAGACAACTAATTGATAACTGACTAACCGTTTGCCCATCATGGGAGTGATTTCATTTTCCATATGCTATCATTTTCCCAACAAGACATATCATCGAACATGCACCGACTCCCTCCAATCAAAGTACTCCCTCCGTCCCCCACTATGTGTCGCGATTTTTTATTTTTGTCCGTCTCCCATTAATTCTCCCACTTCATTCTTACTGTATTTGGCATACCTCATATTTAACTAACTCATTCGCACTCACATTTTATTACAATACTATAAAAGTGGGATCCACATCAAACTAATTTTTTCAACTTACTTTCATTTACAATTACTGAATCAAAATGGAACATATATTGGGAGAATGAGGAAATAATAAATAAGATTAAAAGTCCAAGTACATCCAATGGAACACTCAAAAGTTTTTGTAAAATATGATAATTGAATTTACTTTTCTTCCCTTTTTTCTCCATCTCGAATCATACTTTCATGAACTTCCACCTCGACAATTTATGCTTTTCAAGAATACTTGTGATATGAATATTATTATTATTATTTAGTTAGTTAATTATGGATTTTCATATCTTTTCTATATCTTTTGTCTTACTCATTAAGTTAGTATCCTTATTATAAATAGGGTTATTGTTATTCTTTTATTCAATGAAATAAAATATTTTCTCTCACTCGCTATTGTTATTCTTTTATTCAATGAAATAAAATATTTTCTCTCAGTCTTCCTCATTAAGTTAGTATCCTTATTATAAATAGGGATATTGTTATTCTTTTATTCAATCAAGAAATAAAATATTTTCTCTCACTCTTCTTCTTTTCAACATGCACAAACGCATAAACCCTAATTTTCAACGCCGGATTGATCGACGGGCAAAAGCTCCCGCGACGTTCGACGCAGAATCTACCGGAACTTCTTCCTTAACAACTTGTCTCAGGTATTTTTTACAATGATTTTATTGATCTAAATCCGCGGTGAAAGTGAGAGATTTACACGTACAATCAATCAACACAACCTATCAGCTTCTGCATAACTGACTTAGTAACCAGAATCAGTGAGTCTATTTCATCTTGCATTGCCTTTATCCACCTACCTCTTCTGCTGCATTGAAGGCATAGTATACCAGACTAGTGTTACTGTATCTAGTTGGCCTTTTTACATCCCTTCTCCTCTGTGTATCCCCTGCTAACTGATAATCACTTAGATCATCCATTTCAGCAATATCATCACCTTCTTCATACTAGGTTTGATCATCAGATTCAGTTATTGGATCTGGAGCTTTCAGACTCATATCTATTATTGGACTCCGCCTCTTCTGATGAACTAGGAATCTCATACCTGGCCACCTTTTCTTCCTTGTCTATTTAAGGCATTTCATTTTCTCTGAAAGTAACATCTCTACTTGTCATCACTTTCTGATTCCCTAGCTCCATTGACCATAACCTATATCCCTTTACACCTTTCTAATAACCTAGTAATACACATCTCAATGCCTTGGCCTCTAATTTCCCTTGCCTTAGAGAGAGTATGCTCTGCAACCAAATGGCTTAAGCATTCCATAATTCCCATAACTTCAATACCATCTGAAATTAGGAGTGTCACCATTGATGGCGGTAGATGGGGCAGTTATTCCATAATTCACTTCAGTAGCTGCTGCTTCACCCTAAAATTTTGCAGGAAATCAGCATGCACCTGACTCTCTCTCGGATAGTCCTATTAGCCATTTCTGCTGTGGATTGTTAGGGATTGTTCTATGTCTCTTAATGTAAAAATCATGGATTAAATATGCCCGGTCAATGGATTTTGACCAAATAATAAATGTGACGAGACATTTAATTTTGTGAAATTAAATGACATAGCGTCGTTCTACATTTTACGTAGGTAAATGTAGTATATTCACTTTCTCAAATCCGATTTCCGGTGAGTGAGAAATAGTGGATTAAAGTTGGGCATAATTAGCTTTTAATTAAAGCTTAGAGTTGGAGCTTAGGGAATAATTAACTAAGTGTTAATTATCCCACATTGGAGGATTAACACATCTTTAATGTGTATAAATTAAGTGACTTTATGTTACTTAATAATTATAGTGGACCAAGATGGGTGAAAGAGCCCACACGCGCGCACACGCGCGCGCCGCCGCCGCCGCCCGCCCGCCCGAGCCCGTGCCCGTGCTCGTGGCCGCGGTCGCGGGCCTCGATCTTGGACTTGGACTTGGACTTGGATCTTGGCAATTGGTCTTTGGGTGGTCTTTGGGCTTGGTGCTTGGCCCAAACTATTCTTTTTGGACCACCGCCGAGTCAGCAATCCAAGTGGCTTGACACGTCGTCAAGCGAGGCACAGTCACGGTTGCCACGTGAGAAATCCACACGCTCCACACACGGATGGCACACTCCTGCCACACGCCTGTAACCGACGTCGGTTACGAATTGCCATGATGACAGCCATCATGGCTGTTGACCCCCTGCAGTGGACTGAGCCTATAAATAGGCCAGCCATTCCATGCATCACTACACACCTACAAGCATTCTCTGCATAAGCTCTCTCCCTCTCCCTGCATTGTCTTTCTGTCGAAGCTCTGCCCTCTCCTCCATCTCGTTCGCCGGAGCTCTGCTGATTGCGGTGCTGCATCAGAAGAGACGTAGCCGTTTTACCTTTGGGGACGACACGCCAAACCGAGAGCACTACCGGGGCGTATCTCGTCTTGCGGGAAGAGGCCTCCTCGACTCGGCTGTCATAGCATACTGGTTTAGTTGTTTCATTTTCGTTGTAACTTCAGTTCATTTTTGTATTCCTTCTTTTGGGTTGTATTACGCCCGGTTTTGTTATCTTGTAATCCCAGAAACCAACACTTAATACATTTCAATTTTTCCTGTTCATACTTAGCAGAGGGAAAATGTTAAATCATGCCATCGTTTTCCCATTAGAATCCAGAATTCTCGATGGTTATTCTTGATTCGTGTGCTTGTTTTGGTTTCGTGATTAATTTTTAAATAAAATCCACAAAAATGGTGGATTACTATTATTATTATCATATCTGATGATAGAGTTTAGGACAACTACAAAAGCATATACTTATATTGTCTTGTCCAAAAACTGACAACAAACTTTGTTTCCATTGTTGATTGATACATCAAAGCATTACTCACAGCCTTGAACTTTCTCTCCTGGCAATGGATGCCGACTTGGTGTGCCAATTTATCCGCAAGTTTCGCATAGGTGCCACCTGGAACGAAGCCTTAGCCAGGAAGCAGAGCCGCCTCATGGCAGAGTTTTTCTGGAGAAACTCTTCCTCGAAGCCGGCTGATGCTCAGGATCAGAACACAGAGGTTCAGATTCTAGCAAATCTTTCACATGATTTGCTATACAAGATTTTCATGTTGCTCCCTGCTGAATCCCTCTTTAGGCTGCAGTTTGTGTGCAAGCAGTGGTTTGCTTTGATCAATAGCTCGATTTTTGTGACAAGTCATGCTCAGAAGTCCGAGACGGTCTTGATATCTCAGCAGATGGCATTTTGTCCTAGAGGGAGTGTGGGGAAGCCAAAGGCCTACTTCCATTTCTTGAGTTTGGATGGCTTGAGGAGTAGTTTTGTGGAGTCGAGTGTGAATGATTTGGATCGTGTTCTAGCAAGCTATGGTGGCTTGATTCTTGGAACTAATTTGAGAAGGAAGAGATTGGTGCTGATGAATCCTATGACAAGGAAGTATGTTGATCTTCCATTAGGTGTTCTATTACTTTCATGCAAGCATCTATATAAATCATTTGGTATAGCCTTTTGTAGTAAGACGAAAACATACAAAGTCGTGCACTTGTTTTATGGGCATCTTGGGGGTGTTGGTTGTGAGATATTGAGCGTTGAAACGAGGAAATGGAGGAGAATCACGCGGTGTCTTCAATCGGTACAGCTGGGGCAAACCATGTTGTCTGTGGGCAGATCAGTGCACTTGCTAGGATATGGAAAGTGGTATGATTGCGTTGTCTCCTTGGATGTGTGTGATGAGAAGTTTGTCACCAAGAAATTGCCCGTGAAGAGAATATGGGAAGATATGCTGGTTGAGATGGGAGGGGATCTAGGATTTGTGAGTCGTGCGAAGGTTAATGCATTGGAAGTGTGGATTCTGAGTGAGTTGGAAGGTGAATGTTGGATGAAGAAATGTAGGATCGATTTGAGTGGGGATTTAGTCTACTGCATCCCGGTTTGTAGCCGGAGGGATGGGAGTGAGATGGTGCTGGAAAGCCAGAGTGGGCGATTGTGTGTTTACGACTTTGGTAGAGATGAAACGAGGCTCATAAGTTCAGGATCATCCGGTGGTGGTGATGATGATTATTATGAAGAGGAGTGGGAGCCATGGTCTGCAATGACGAATAAGATTTATATTCCTCACGGGAACACTCTTGTGTCATTTGGTGATCAAAGGGTGATTATCTAATTGTCAAAATATGTACTCCATCAATTATTGCAGTGTTATTCCTTTTATCTATGAGATGATGAATACAATTTACTTTCGTTTGTTTTTCCTTATTTGCTGGTTTAATTGATTTATATAATGCTGATAGCAAGTGACTAATATGTATAGTGTCTAGATGCTTGCATTTTAGCTTATAATAGCTCAAATGGAACATAATCTACATGTTCTGCGTGGCTTTTATGCCACTCTACTTCATAAACATGCCTATTTTTGGTGATCTACTTGATCGTCTACGAATAATGAATCTATTTATGCCCTTGGTTTTCTTATTTCTTTATTCACCTATGATCTCATCTTTATCAATTTTTTAAAATGAAGTCATAAATCAAGAAATTGCCAAGTTGGGGGTTGTAAGTAATAATCCACGCTTATTTGAAGAAGGTTTCTCCTTCATCTTAGATTGTTACATTGTTATGTTTATACAGTGATGTTTAGTTTCATCTGTTAATTATAGGGGTGAAGAAATCCGCCACGGGTGGAAAGAATGAAGTCGAAACGGGAGCTCGAAGAAGCGAAGAAAAAGCAGCAGACGAGCAAGGAGCCTCATGATAGTAGTCTGGTTGCAAAAATATCAAGGTGACGTGCAATGGCTTGATCTTTCTTGAAAAGGCCGTGAAGGGGAGAGGGCTAATCGTGCTGAACCCTGTCACAAGGGAGGTGGAAACGGTTCCTTTGGGGACCATGTGTGCCCCTCACCATGAATCGTATGGAATGACATTTTTCTGCGAGTCGAGCAGGTATAAACTCGTGCACTTGTTTCAGGATGCCTCACAGCGCATCGGGTGTGAGATTATGCACATCGGGAGCGGGCCATGGAGAGTTGTTGAAGGACCCGCTCATGGACTCATGGGCTGGTTAGGATATCCCCCGGTTTCCGCCATAGGAGCTCTGCATTGGGTCCCCAACGTTGATCATAACGAGCACATCGTGTCTATGAGGAGTTTGTCAAGATACCTCTCCCCCAAACTGGTGGGATTCACGACCGCGTTCTTCAAATAGACGGGTGTCTTGGATTCGTGTCGCGTGAGTCAGCTATCCGGATTGATGTGTGGATGTTGAAGAGTTTTCAGCTGTCTCATACAAGGGGCATTTATATTTCATGTAGTACTACTAATTTGTTCATGAACCGCATCTACAATCGGCTTCGACTTGCTCCTTTGTCCAGATCCCCCGAGTATCGGTGTATCTACACAGTGCAGTATCAGAAACTCCTATTGCAATTCACACAACATAAAACCGCCTTTGGGTGCTCTCTGAGAGTAATACAACACACGAACACGGCATGGGATCGAGACACGTTCCGCTGCCTCAGAACTATTCTCTCCAAAACCACACATTTCATGAAAACACATTCTGCAAGAGCAATGACTACTTCATCCAAACACGCTCATCATCTTCGTGCTATAAGGAGGAAATTACTCATGCACCTACCTATAAGAAGCAGAGTTTTCATAAAAGTGGACAATTTTAACATACAATGCACAAGATGGGACATTTTAAATTTCAACTTAATATCCTATCAGTCTAAGATTAAACAGTCTGGTTAATATATTCATTTTACAAATTTGAGGCCCTAAGCATTTGCCCCCTTGGACATACAGAAAAAGATGATTTCATGATGAAGGGGGTTGTTTTATTTGTCCATTAACTTAGAAACAAATTTAGATACAATTCCTGAGTACAAAAAAATGGTTCATCTCTGCAAGTTGGTATTAAATTAAGTGAATAACACAAAATTCATTCAAAGCTAATTGCTAAAATTTTAATTTAAAGTCCCTCTGCTGACCATAATCTCATTGATCAGTAGAAGTGGAATTGGAGGCCACCCAGTATTGCTTCACTGCAACCAGTATTTTCTCAGGGACGAGAGGGCCGTCTTCATGATCCACCATTTTTATATCCCACCTCATCCCTCTGCCGATCTTCATCACCTTGTTTATCACATCCACTTCGTCCCGCACGACCACCACCCCTTCTGGCCGTAAAATGCGGTCCATTTCTAGGAGTATGTCTTCAAATTCACACCTACAATCCAGATTGAGTAGACTATGAGTATATCTCTAGTACTTGAAATATTGGATGCTTACTAAATTGACACATTTATGAAGAAAAGCAATACACAAAATGTTTATGCAGTTCGTATCGATTAGTGAATGAATCGCTTACTTGTCTTGATATAATTTGAATAAGCCACTGGCGTGAATGAGGTCATATGTTCTTGGATATGTCGAGAACCCTTCACACCTGAAAAACAACGAAAGAAACTTACCGTAGTGCTTCAACTCAATGATTCTTCCGAAATGTTTTTTTAAATGGCGAGTGAGAAGCAAGAAAAAGGTGGAAGGAGATACCAATCATGATACATGCCGATCAATCCTCTCTCATAGACGACCCCTAGGGTTTTTTCAGCAATTATGGGAACAACATTCATCACCCAAACTTTCGATGATTCCAAGGCCGCTGCAAAACCTCCAAGGCCAGCATTCATATCCATAATGTTTCTATATCTTGTGGTGCCGAGCAATCTAACAATCCTTTTGTAAGCTACAACATGCTTTTTCCAGAGTTTGTTGTCCTGTTCATAAGATTCGGATGTGACCCCGGGAACCTCACCATTTCGTACACGAGGTGGAACATCATAAAGCCGAGCTGGAAACTTTTTCAACTCTCCTCCTGGTACTTCATTAGGACTCCCCACCTCCGGGAAGGGTGTTACACACGTCTCCATTTTCTTATACCTTGAGAATCATGACGAGAAAGTACAAACAGAAACAAGTAGAAGTCCAGTAAATAATCATATTTCTGGTAGATGTAAAAAAATGATGAACAATTTTAATTTCACTAGCTGATCTGTTCTTTTCAATGGTTTCTTTTTGTTAATTTGAAATTCATAAGGAAATCATCAACAAGTCATAGGAAAGCTGACATGCCGATAAATTAACTCATCATTAACCATTCCTGTACACATGTTTAAATTGATTCTAGAGGAAACTAAGTGAAAATCAATCATCGCATGAACATTCAACTTAAATATGTATATAACTTTAAGCAAAAGAGAACCAAACGCACAATTAAAATGAAGCAGAATATGCAGTATGGGTATTTTGCTGTGAATTACTCCATATCACATATCCTTATCATGCAGCAGATGAAGCTTAAGGGTCAATACAAAACTATGAATAGCGAGAAATAAAACAAACATCGAATGTTGAAGAAAAAAGTTTATGGTATGATTAACTAACCATAAGTCGTTGGTATCTGAGGCTTTACAATAGTTAGTTGATTTTCTTTTGCAATACTTTGCATTGATCTTCTTCCTAAAGATAGCAATATCTCCCTTCTCATACTTCTTTTCCCAGCAAAGGCTCTCAGCCAAATCTTCTATGCTCTTCTGTTCAGCCTTCAAATCTTCTTTTGTCCTCTTCCACGTCTTATAATATGTCTTCCAATTGATTGGAGGACCAGACAAGACCCAGTATCCACCAGGTCTAAGAACTCGATCAACTTCCTTCAAGTACATGCCATCTACATATTGGAAAATCATTTCAACTTTGGCCAAATAGATAATAATCCTTTTACAGAAATATAATAAATATTCTGCATTGCATTGTACATTGGAATTTCGGAATCTAAAAGATCTTTTTTTGATGATGTACAGAGTAAGATAGATATCTTTGTGAAAGCTTAGAGTTTTTGAAAATTTCTTGACAGCAGGTTATAGAAGTTATTCTTGTAGCATTTTGAAATGTATATCAAAGTGTTAAAAGAAGCAGGACATAACAACAAAAAAGTACTTACGTACTTAGATATGTGAAATAACTAATGCTAATATCACTAGTTTAAGAAACCATATCTGTAAATGAAGTTGAAAGATTTCATTCTATCTATATATACACATATATGTGCCTGAAGGAAAGGTTACAATAGCCCACACTGGCATCTCAAAGTAATAAATATTCGTGAAATCATCAATTATCTGAAATAGTTTTGCTTAAATGCTAAATATTGAAAAATATTTATCCTAGTGAACTTTTTAAGAACTCTACTGGTTTGTGGAATACCGTTGGAAGCCCATTGTATTAAGCACCTCGAACATTGTGCCATATCAAATGATCTGGGTGGGTAAGGAAGTTTTATGGATCCAAGCACCCCAATTATTGCAGGCACGCCTCGCTCCAATGCGAATTGCACCTGCGCCTCATGGTTGTCCCTTGGTGCAAACGACATTGTCAGCACATTTCTTTTCAGCATGTAAGCACCCCAGCTAGCAACCTAATTGAAACAAGTTAACTTTTCAGAAGCTACCAAAAATCGGTTGTTAGCTTTCAAGTTCCAACAACGCCTATATTCGAAAAACACAAGTGATAATAGTGCACTAATTCCAAACTAGAAATTCCTCATCAAGTTCTAAAAACAGAGATGATAGCAAGTAAAACATATCTACTGCCACAATAGAGCTCCAACTATTAGGATTGTGTGGTATTGTACGATAAAAGTAAAGTCAAAGTGGGAATAAAGGGAACATACTCCGCAACCAGTATCCAGAGCTGTTCTGACTGTGCCGTCAGCTATTGGAATGACTCGCGCAAGCTCATCAATATACGCATCCGCTCCTTGAGGAAACATTGTCCCGCCTCCTGGAAATTTGAATACATTACCCTGATACTCAACCCAGTTCTGGTTAGCCTTCTCAACCGTCAAGCTTTTAAAAGGGACATTAGCATAATAAACGTAGTCACGGCTCTTTGGCCAAGGGAAAGGGCTTGTATAGCCATTGGGAACTGGAATCAAGCAGCGCAGTTTTTCTTCCTGTGGTGGGCAATGCCTTTCTCGATAGATCATATTTTCCCTAGGGAATCTCATGGCCCGATCTTGCTCTTGGCAAGGAGTGTAGTCAGTGAACTTAGCATTACATGGCTTGAAAACTTTGGCCTTGGGCTCAGAAGATTCGATGGAAGCCACATACTTATGATGGCTCTCGAAGTCCAGAGACGGAGAGACATTGCAGTTTGCCTGCTGCTTATTCATCTCTATAGCATAACCATCGCCTTTACCAAAGCCACTCCTCTGCCACACTCCCAACAAGTAAAAAAAACTGCACAGAGCGATGACAAACACTATGGATAGCCGGCTTCTCACTTTATTGACCGAAGAATGAACCTTTGGTGCCATGATTTTCGCTCAGGAGAGCATCAAGTAACTCACAAGTCCCTAACATGGATCAAATTTAACAAATGGCACATGAAATGTCTAGAAGCAAACATTAATGCAACAGATCAATGAAGTAACTCAGTAGATTGAATCAACTACAAAAATGGTAAGCTTTGGATCATGATCCAGCTTTAATTCTAGTAGAAACATCACAGATTAAATAGCAATCTAAGCATGTAAAATATCCATTAGATCCGAGTTCGAAAATTGCATTCTTGCATCAGAAAAAGTAACTAAAAATCAATGTCACTGCAAAAGCTAAACTAGAACAAGCCTAATTCGATCTCGACAAACACCAATTCTGTACCAAAAATAGAAATCGACAAAGGCAGCAGATCGGAAAAGAAATGGGAACCAGAAATAGAAATCGAAAAAGGGAGCAGATCGAATTTAAAGACAGTTACTTTAAGGAATCTGTTTGATTAAGCTCAACACTGATGTTACCTGAAAGCAATCAAGCGCTCTCTTTCCCACTGAAACACTGATTGAATCCACAGAGAGTGTTGAAGATGTTGTTGAGTATCGAATGTGGGGCACAACCTCTCTGTCCCAAGATTTGATTTTTTAAAATATTTTAATATCACCCACTCTCCAAATGTGCTAAATCCTGTGTTTTTTTGTTTTCCCTAAAAGAGTGAATATCTAATTGAATGATTTTTCCATACATCAACATAGCAAAATTAGATCTTAGATGGTTTAATGAGACTTAGTACTTAGTATAATAGTCTCCCTCGTAATCAAATCTGCTAGCAATAAAATTGATTATCAAATTTCTATTCGATTTTGATTAGCTACTAAATTAAAAAGTTCAATTATAATCTCAAATATATGGTTATACAGACAGAGATTGAATTGACAATTCGATGGATAGAAGGTCAATAGCTAGAAAAAAAGTTAATAGTCACTGTCTAAGTAATCATGAAATCTTGTTCTAAGTCAACTTACCATATTAGTAGTTTATAGTAGTGGAGTACTACTATTACTATATAGCAATGCTTATGTAATAATCTATCCATAGAACCAAGGCAAGATGCCTTCTTTGTTTAGGTAGATTACAAGTATGAGTCTCCTATATAGGAAGACTGCTGTAAATATGAAGACATTAATACATAAAATATTCAGTCAATATTTAAATCTAAATCTTTGCCATGTTAGGCTCAATCGTCGGGTAGCCCTTGACCCTGTTTTTATTTCAGTTAGCCTAATTAAGTCAATGTAATTTGATAGCCTAACTTTGAACAATTTAAAAATAATCTGTTAAATTTGCAGTCCAATTCCACTTACTCAAACACACATACATCTATATATATCTATGTCCGAGCAAATAAGTTATATGCAGATAAAAAAACAATTATGGAAATGAAATTGCAACTCGGAAACGAAAAGAGTGTGTTCGAGGCCGGAAATCTGGCCGTCAAAATGATGAAAGTGAAGAAATCGGATGCATCTCGGCCGCCGGCAGAGCTGCTTGTGGTGGCGCCGGAAGCACAAGGCCGGTACCCGGTTGTGCTCTTCTGCCACGGCTACTGCACTCAAACTAGTTGGTATTCTCAACTCCTATGCCATATCTCGTCCCATGGATACATACTTGTCGCACCAAAGGTTAGTCGTGTTATGACTGTTCACTGTACATTAGTTTGATATTGACCACTTTAGTTAACTGTTAAAAAAACTTCAAACTAATTAGACTCAGGAAACACTTATTAGTATATATTTTTGTCAACTTTATTTATTTATGTTTTTTGATGTGGTATGAATTTGCACCTAACAATATGTGCAGTTGTACCAATGGCTGGTGATTTGCACGAAGGACCAGACGAAGACGGCCTCAAACGTGACAAAGTGGCTACCGGAAGGCCTCGAAGCGTGCCTAGCCGAAGGCGTGAAACCCGACCTCTCCAAAACAGCCTTAATGGGACACAGCCGGGGTGGCAGGACAGCGTTCGCCCTAGCACTCGGCCACCACCATGCCTTCAAGGCGCTGGTGGGGCTCGACCCAGTGGCAGGCCCCACACCCCCAGCGTGGGTTGAGCCCCGCATCCTGTCCCACGTG
The DNA here is from genome assembly GCF_004379255.2 of Salvia splendens. NCBI lineage: Eukaryota > Viridiplantae > Streptophyta > Magnoliopsida > Lamiales > Lamiaceae > Salvia > Salvia splendens. Next base: position 5,777,131 of record NC_056042.1, read on the forward strand.
CCGAGGTCCCTGGACGTGGGGATGCCCGTGGCCGTGGTGGGCACGGGATTGGGCAGCAGGGGCAAGGGCGGGGGCTTCATCCCGCCCCTTGCCCCCGACGGATGCAATCACTCGGAGTTCTTCAACGAGAGCAGGCCGCCGTGTTGCTACTTTATGGCGAAGGAGTATGGGCATTGTGATGTGTTGGATGATGAGGGAATGGGGCTGGGGATGGCGTGTAGGAGTGGGAAGGGGTGCAAGGGGAAGATGAGGAGAGGTGTTGGAGGGGTAGTTGTGTCATTTCTGCACGCTTATTTGGGAGGGGATTGCCGGATTCTTGACGGCGTTGTGGCGGCGCCGGATGTGGCTCCTATACTTCTTGATCCGGTTATTTATGTCAAGGAATGAAGATTGCACTGTTTTAATCTTTTTGTTAGTTGATAATTTAAATTAATTTGATTGTAATGCATGTTCTTTTATACTGCTTGAGATATAGGGTATACACTTGTTCTTGGTATGTATAATTTTAATTTTATAAGTTATTGATAATTCAAAATTAGTGTATGTTTTTGTATTATTTTTGAATTATAAATAGTGAGAAATGGGTTTACCAAATTTATGTGCAAATGTTTTTATCTTCTCAAAAATGGCGAGGGTGTACTTTTGGGCACCAATGAAGAGCAGACAATAATCAGAAATTTTATCATAAAGCACCAAATCAATGTTTGTTACGGATTAGAAGATGACCCTTCATATAAAAAAAGGATTATGAGATGATAAGATAGTATCGACTTAATTCGAAAAGATAATGTAGCCAATCTTCTTCCATGGGGCAACCCAAAACTATAATCTACCTTTTCTAGATGAATAAGGTCGAACTAGATTTAACTTATTAAATTCCCTAAACATAACTGGAAAGTCCTAGCTAGTAACTTTTTAACTGATAGTACAAATCAAACTCCCACTCCCAAAACTATATAAATTAAGACGTAAAAATATGTAGTTTGAAATTGAATAAAATATCTTAGCATAAAAAATTGTGAAAAATTGCTAAAATACTATGTGCCATTTACAACTGATCAGGTTTAGTTTAGATAGATAAATTCAGTAATTCAAAATATGTATAATTTGAGTTAGGGGCGGACGCAGAAATAAACATCAATAGAGGCTGAGATTTCTAATTTTTATTTCAATATATATTTTTGGACAATTTACATCATTTGTAAGGGCTGTCATATAATAATTTATATTAAATATCAATAACTTTAAAAAATATTAATAGAAAAATGTTTAAAAAGTAAATTCATTAAGGGCTTTAGCCCCTAGTCACCTCCATTTGGGTCCTCCCATGATTTGAGTCGACTTGCTCGATTCATATCCTTATATTGAAAGAGATAACATCACATATTCGAATATGTATGTTATCAAAATAAAAGTAAATATCTTTAGGTTCAAAACATGCCTATACAGATCATAAAAGAAATGGTTATCCGATCATATATGGAAAAAAATGAGATCATTATCAAATCGATGTGAGATAATAAACAAGGTTTTTGTGAAAGGATATAAAATAAGTGCTATCATATAATTTTGTTAATACGAGCAGTTTATAAAATGTGGTCGTGAAGCAACCTAACCAACTAATACCTGTAAATTGTAATTGTGGAATTGATTAAGTATATCTCCCCTCCTCTTGAGGAGTGTGAAGAGTTACAAAATTAGTGTATCGCACCATAAATTTTGAAATACTAATGGTTCAAAAATATTTATTAGGTCATGTTTCCTTTATGGTAAAAAGCAGTATCCGTTTATAGACCATCCACTATAATACGTAGAGTAATTTCACACTGCGGGTTTTCATGTTAATTGATCTCATATTTCTTGACCATCTTATTATATTATTATTAATTAAATTGGATGGAATATCAACTGCAATTATTTTGGGTGTTGTGGTTGTCGTACCATGTGTGCCTTGGTAGTATTTTTATTTTGTTTCGTTCTATTTGAGTACACTGCGTTGTTTGGAGCAAATTTTCTATGAACTTTTTATGGTGTCTTTTTGTTTTTCAGCTCATCATTTTTCAATGGTTTACGCATTTTTTTCTCATAAAAAAACTCATCTATAAAATACTCCATTTTTATCATCTCAATTTATTAAGGGATAGTGATTAGTGTCCCAATTAATATTTTTTTATCCAACCAAACATCTCTCTTTAAAAATTTAAAGTGAAGATGACATTACTTTTTTTTAACTCAAAGCTAAGAGCATCCACATCCGTGCTCTTGCCAACGAGCACGGACGGACGAGCCAAACTCACCGGCGCTGCGAATGCTCTAACAGTATAATATAAAACATTAAAAAGAAAGGCTTAGAACGCCTAATTTTCTAGGGGGCTATAGTTCAACCGATTAGCACAGCTAGTGCACTATAATTCAAATCTTTATTGATATTTTTTATAAAACAAATGTGTTCCAAGAGGAAACAAAACCTAGCTACTTAAAATTGGGTACTTTAATTTTGCCAACATTTTTTTGTCATTTAATTGGGAATTAACTAAAACACAAGTGATATCGTCTTTTATATATCACTTTCTCATCCCATTAATTATTCTTTTATTCAAGCAACAAATTTTCTGATATCATTGTGGGATCAAACACTTAAACCTTTGGCCTCACTGCAATAGGAAAAGTTACTATATCTATATTTGCCTTCCAATATGATTAACAGCTCTTATTGATACTCGCACCGAATAATTTGATTGAGTAAGATCTTTTGTATTTATTTATTTGTAATTTGGTACTAGTAGTTGTTTGTCACCGCCACTCACAATTTTGTGGATTCCAACGGAGTGTTATTTTTAAATCATTGGTCATTTAAATAATAAACTTTGACTCAATTATATGATATTTCTCATGGAATTTATGAGTAATCTAAAATATAAAATTTTTTATATTTTGTCTGTGATTTTCATCATATTTGACTAATGTACATGGTCTTTTATCCTATTTGTTATGAACTTTAAAAGTGATCTAAAATATCAAAAACGTTTTACAGTTGCCTACATAAAATAGGTTTTTTGCGAAAAATATTATTTTGGCCGGGCTGGAAAACAATACAAAGAATGTAAAGTTTGTAATACATCAGATCACTTTATAATTTCATAGGAAATATCAGAATTTGACCAAAATTCGTGATTTTAGTTATAATATTCTTTTTTAAATTGATAAATAGAGACGCCGGATTATCACTAAGCTGCAATTCTCGTAATTAACATCAAACCTAGAGACATGAATGAAGGAGCAACAAATCATAATGATTACTTAAATAACAAAGTTTAATGATGGTGTGTCACTAAGTCAAAAAATTAGGACAATTAACTTATTGAGAATCATTATAAGTTATGGGATTTGTTGTTACGCATTTTCAATGTATCATGAAAAGCATCGATGATACGAGCCATGAATATTTCCCCTTTTCTTGCTCTTGTCATTTTCTGAAATTACGAGTCAGATTCCATTAAGCACAACGTGGGGTTTCCAAAATTGTCGTTAAATTACAATTGAAAATAGTCACATTAAGGAACTAACATAGGTACGTCAGAGGCAGTGAATAATATGATTGGGTGAGACAGTGATCAGCTTGTTTGTCTTCATTAATCATATCACACCCACATTTGCTCACTCTACGCACTTCCATTGTTGCATATTACTACTAAGTTAGATCACCTTATAACTATCAACCACTTTCTACTCTATGGTCTGATTTTACTCAACAAACGTTTGTCTCACACTAAGATTCATATTATCAATACAATTGATCATATGTGCTACATTTACATAGAATATAGTGTTGCCAAGTAAGTAGATACAATCATTTCTAAGTTTTAGATGACTCTCATAACATACATTAGTATACAAATAGAACTTCTTTGCTAATCGCTGCATTGCCTTCCTTATCGAAGAATAACTATATTTATTGACATCGATACTGTGTATACGTCATAATGTTTCAGATATACAGACTTTATAATTATACCAGAGCCAGAGGCAACCTTAAAGGACTACGATTATTTATATGACCTATTATATCGGACTTATTTTGTTTAGTTCAAAGATCTAATGCAATCTATTTTTTCTTGTAAAGTCATGCCACTAGATGCTATATTACTGATAAAGATATCCGCTAACTACTAGTAATATTGTTTTAAATCAAATAATCAAGAATTACATGTAATATCTAATGCAAGTAAAATTAATAATGTAATTAATGTATAGTAATGTTGATAAACAACATTTTCTAATTACATACATCACGAAATATAGTATATATTGTAGGGTTTTTGTTTTTTGGTATTATCTTATAAATCCACTACAAAATTACAAGTGATAATGTCACTATATACATCTAGTGTGACATATTAGCCAATTTGCGGAATTTGAATTTATAAAATCTAGTGTGATACTCCATGTCACTATATAAATCTAGTGTGACATATTATGAATTTGTAGCCTTCAAGCAAATCAACTTTAATTAGAGAAAATAGTACGTATGCAAAAAGGCCCTATCAGTTATCAAAGATGTGATTAGGTGTAGATTGCATTTTATTTGAAATGAATTGCTACAATAGATGTGAAATCAAATGAAATGATGATATGCATTTGAACACTATGAAGGATAGGCTCTTTAGTCTTTACTTCTACGAACTCTTTTCTTAGTTCTTTTTTATCATAATTTTACCATTTCCTCTAGCTACTACGAATTTTTGGGTTATTTCCGGCAAAATTTCATTAAATACGTATATATTTCTGGTTTTCATAAAGTCTACACAAAGAAAATATTAATTGTGATTTTTTATTTCAGTTTAAAAAAACGAAGAAAACGGAATTGTGGTATTTTTTCCAAAAAAAAGTCGCAACTATTTTGTTTCTCTCACTTAAATAATAAAACGACAACTAAGCACTATAAAATTCGGTATAAGAAAAAAAAAAATAAAGCACTAAAATTAGACAAATTTGAAACGAAATCTCTCTCTAATATCTGAATGCTTTCAATCCATTAACATTGGATGCAACAAGTTTTCACTAAGTTGGCATGTGAGAATTAAGTGCTGCAAAATGATGAGCCATCTTGGATTTTCCATAAATCTCAGCCCCCCATTCCTCTCTCCCACCTCTATATATACCCTCCCTATTTCTTGCTTTCCAACTCACTCAACATTCCTATATACACAAAACAACTATTAGTTCTACACAGGAAGAATTCCTCATCTCCTCCTTCAAATGGGATCCTTAGAATTATCCAAGGTGCTTCATTCATTCATTCATCAAATATAGTAACACTTAACTATCACATCTCTCTCTCATGCATCTATATATAACTTGTGTGATTCTCATTTTATTTAATTTGTAGGCTCAAAAAATGAAGGAAGAAGAAGAATACACAGGTGATGGAAGTGTTGATTTTAATGGAAAACCAGCTGTTCGAGACCTAACTGGAAAATGGTCTGCTGGGACAATAATATTATGTAAGTCTGCCTCAAAAATAAGTTTAAAAGGTTCAATCTTGATCAACTTTCACATCAAAGAATTATGGAGTTTTAGTCCAATTACGTACATTTACACTAAATTAGACGTCGATAGGTTGCAAATGGTTATAAATTGAAGTTCTTGAAAATGACAATTTTGGCTGGGGAAGGCACTAAATCCATAAAAAATTGTTGAAAGAGAGATAGCAAGTGTCCAAGTGTTGTGGCATGCAAATCCTACCACACCCACATCACAAATTAACCTCAAAGTCTTAGTCCAAAAAAAAACCTTTTTAAGTTGATGAGTAACATAAATTCTAGCTAGCGGCAATATGATTAATAGGTGTGTGTGTGTGTGTATATATGTGTATGTATATATTTGTGTGTGTGTTGCGTGTATTAATAATTTTAATTTAGAAGATAGTATTCAATTAAATGCAATAAAACAAATAGAAACTGACACGTAATTGAATACTAAGTGTTTGCACGAAGAGGGAGATCGACACTTGTTCTTATTTCTTCGATAAGGGTTAGATTCGGATTTATAGAGGAGAGACAATTTTGGTTGATTCATTAATTTTTTATGCATTGTATACGACCATCTCTCTCTATAAGCCTACCTTCTATTTTTTGCTTTTTCTTGGTTTTTTTTCATAACCACTATAAATGGAAAATGGTCGACGACTAACCAAAACATATCGATGGGTAGAAAGTGATCGGCCAATAGTTTGATCATTTTTAGTATTATGATTGGAGTATATCAATGCTTTTTTTCCCAAAACATGAGTGCATTGAAGACAGCACTAAGCATTATTTGCGAATTGTATATTTATTCAAAATTGACTTATCTTTTCCTAAATATTTCTATGGATGGTGTTGAATTATCTTAAATAATTAATCCTATCATTTTACCTAAACCAAATTTCCATCACTAATAAAGACTTTCACCATTTTTTTTAATAATAATACCCTTGGATACAATAATTGGGTTTATTGATTAGTTTAGTTTGAGAAAATTAGTATTTTTGTAATACCTCCACTAAAGATAATATTTCCAAAAATACATATCTAAACTAAGTTGTTTTGGTATTTAAATATACTCGTGATCTATTGAGGTGTTCCTTTTCTAAAACAAGAGTTAGATCTTTTGTCAATTCCATCAAAGTTAGTTATACCACACTTCCAAAAACCCATCCATAGTTATCCTAAGGGCATCCACTATAGGGGCGGCGTGTCGGCCGCCCCCATTCCGCCGTCGCCCCGCCCGCCTATAGTGCAGGCAGCGTCCGCCCGAAGGCGGACGCCATTTCTGGGGCGGAAGGCCCTCCGGCGAGAAGAGTGCGAGGACGCGCCGGGCACGCCTCGCCGCGCCTATAGGCGCGTCGGCCTACAGGGCACCGGTCACCACCCTTTTTTTTTGAAAATTGTATTATAAATACCACTCCTCCACCACCCATTTTACACCCATTTCAAACTCTCTCCATTAATTCACTCTCTACGTTTTCGCTCTCTAAAAATGCACGGTGTTTTTATTTGTATTTTTTTAAATGTTCGTTGTATAATTTTCCCGGTTCCATAATACAACGAATATTTGGTCCCAATACTTTTTTTACATTTCAGTATTACCTCGGTTTCTAATTATTTACATTCCGATAATTTTAATTACAATTGATTTAAAATAAACGAAAAATGAAATAAAATGAAAAGTGGCTAAAAAAGTGGCGGGGCTATTGGAAGTGTCCGGCTTATAGCTGCAGACACTTTTTTTTGTGGGTGCAGACAAATAAACTGGGGTTGTGGATAAAAAAAGTGGCGGGGCTATTGGAAGTGTTCGGCTTATAGTGGACACCCTAATAGTACTTAGATATTTTCAATTTCTTGAAAAAAAAATGAAAATACATAAATTAATACAAATGTATAGAGATAATCGAGTTAGATTGAAACATATGAACAATTATTTAGTGGGAGAGGAAATGGTTTAGATTAGACAAGATATAGCATGGATAGCAAAGGCATGGGACCTTTCAAGAGTCACTTGTAATGCCTGTATTTTTTAGGAAAGACTAAAGCAAAGGCTTCACGTAGCATAGTACTATTTCTTTACACGAATCTAGAAAATAATTCTCCCTAATTGCACGTGAACATTAAATGACACACAACCATAATTCCACCTTCATCACCTAAATCTACTTATGTTTAGTTTCCAAATTCGTTGCTTTTGACAGTCTCCAAATCAACAAAGGATATGTTGCTTTTTGAGTAAGTTGATTTAATCAGTTGTTGTGAGACATTTTGGTAATATAATTTGAAATGCAGTCAATCAAGGTCTAGCAACCCTAGCATTTTTCGGGGTGGGAGTGAATCTGGTGCTGTTCCTAACAAGAGTGCTGCAGCAAGACAACGCCGAAGCAGCCAATAGTGTTAGCAAATGGACGGGCACGGTCTACATCTTCTCGCTGGTTGGCGCTTTCCTTAGTGACTCTTATTGGGGAAGATACAAAACTTGTGCCATCTTTCAGGCCATCTTTGTCGTTGTAAGTCTCTTTCTGTTTCCCTCTCTCAGTGTCTAGGCATCACATGATCATAAACTTATGTATACCATTTTTTGCAAGCAGGGTCTAGTGCTCTTGTCACTGTCCACACAGGTGTTCTTGCTCAAACCCGGGGGCTGTGGGGACGAGACGACCAAATGCAACACGCATTCGAGTTGGGAGGTGGGGCTCTTCTACATCTCTATATACATGGTGGCTCTTGGCAACGGCGGCTACCAGCCTAACATAGCCACATTTGGCGCTGATCAATTCGACATAGAGGATCTGAGAGAGGGCTATTCCAAAGTGGCATTTTTCAGCTACTTTTACCTTGCATTGAACATTGGCGAACTCTTTTCCAACACTATATTGGTATACTTCGAAGATGAAGGCCTGTGGGCCCTCGGGTTCTGGGCCTCCACCGCCTCTGCCACCATCGCCCTGCTCCTCTTCCTCGGAGGCACCAAGCGCTACCGTCATTTCAAGCCCAGTGGCAACCCCCTCTCCCGCATTTCCCAAGTCCTGGTCGCCGCCACCAAGAAGTGCAGCGTGAGGATCCCACCGGGCGAAGATGCTGCCAACTTGTACCAACCCGAGGGATCCAAGAACGGAGCCAAGAAGATGCTCCCCACGCAGGGGATCAAGTAAGTCAATTCAAGTCAAATACAGACTTATACAGTGGTTTCAGTTCTCTCTTTACACGCTGCTACTGACATGAATTTGCGTTGCAGATTCTTGGACAGGGCAGCATTTGTGACGGCGCAGGACGAGGAGGAGCTGAAGCAGAGCGAGTACAAGAACAACCCGTGGCGGCTCTGCCCCATCTCCCAAGTGGAGGAGGTGAAGTGCATACTGAGGCTGCTCCCCATCTGGCTCTGCACCATCATCTACTCCGTCGTGTTCACCCAGATGGCCTCCCTCTTCGTGGAGCAGGGCGACGCCATGAACACGCAGATCTCCAACTTCCGGATCCCAGCAGCCAGCATGTCGAGCTTCGACATCCTCAGCGTGGCACTCTTCATATTCCTGTACAGGAGGGTGGTGGACCCGGCCGTGCGCGGGGTGAGGAAGGACTCCAAGGGGCTGACCGAGCTGCAGAGGATGGGGATCGGGCTGGTGATCGCGGTGATGGCGATGGTGTCCGCGGGGATAGTGGAGTGGTACAGGTTGAAATACGCGAGGAGGGATTGTAAGCAGTGCAAGGGTTCGAGCACGCTGAGCATACTGTGGCAGGTGCCGCAGTACGGGCTGATAGGGGCGTCGGAGGTGTTCATGTACGTGGGGCAGCTGGAGTTCTTCAACGCGCAGGCGCCGGAGGGGCTGAAGAGCTTCGGGAGCGCGCTGTGCATGACGTCGATATCGCTGGGGAACTACGTGAGCAGCCTGCTGGTGTCGATAGTGATGAAGATATCGACGGAGGACAACGTGCCAGGGTGGATACCGGGGAACCTCAACAGGGGGCATCTGGACAAGTTCTACTTTTTGCTGGCCGGGCTGACCGCGGTTGATCTCGTGATATACGTGGGCTGCGCGTCGTGGTACAAGAGCATCAAGTTCAGAGGGGGAGAAGATGAGGAAGGGGAGGATTATGATGAGGTGTAGGTAGCTAATCCTCATTCATTGCACTTGTACAGAAAGTTTGAGGAGGAGAAGAGGTGAAGAACAGAGACTCAGAGATACACTGTACGGCACGAAATTAGTGAATGGCTAACTGTTTAATTTGGTTCCACGATTGATCATGAAATAGATATGCAACTCAACTGCTTTGAGAAATGTGTCGTGTGTTTCAATGCTACTTAGCTACTCCATGTTCATCTCATCTTCTAGCAAAATATTCCCCCGTCAGTGATTAGACACATCGTGTCGTTAGTATTAGTTTTATAATGAAATGTCGAATGAGCATTGGAATGTGGAAGCTAAACTGAGACTTTTATATTCTCTCCGTCCCTCAAAAATATGCACTCTTTCCTTTTTAGTCTGTCCCACAAGAATATGCACTTTCTAATTTTGAAAAGTCTTCTCTCTAATGAGGTGGGACCTAGGGGTGGGGAAACAGTTCTTGGTTCTTGGTTAACTGAGAACCGGACCATATATTTTCGGTTATCGGTTAACCGAGAACTGAAAAGATAAGGTTAAGGTTCGGTCTCGGTTAGTGGGTTTAGGATTTGGACGGTTTTCGGTTCTAACCTTTCGGCGGAAAACTTAGAACCGAATAACCGATTAGTTGGTTTAATTTTAATGTTTTATAGATTCATTTTAATTTTATAAACCCTATGCCTTTCAAGTTTCAAAGAACAATGCTATTACAGAAATCAAACTCTATGTTTTTATAATTTGTATGCATTTTAAACAAGAGAAAACATAAATCATCTATCTTATTCAATAACCAATGTCATATAACAACTATTTTGTTTATTAAATTTGGAACTTCAGCCTATTAGATAAATATGGAGCATTAGCAAATGCTAACTTATGAATCTCATACTGATCTAGGTACATTGACTTATCTTCCATGAAAAAATTACCAAGTGTTTACAATGAAGTCAATTCAAATAACTCGCCTCATCTAAATTCTCGTAGCACGCCGGCACCGGTGCTCTCTCCCACGCCGGCGCCGGCGTGGCTGTTGGTTTCTTCTTGCTGCTCTGCTCTCTTCGATGAGGCAACGAGAGGCTGCTCTCTCTCTCACGCCGGCAACGACGAGGCTGTTGTCTAACTCTCCACACCGCTACTCTCTCCTTCGGTGGAACCGAAGAACCTGTCGGTTAGGACTGATCGGTTCCTAAAGGAAAGGTTCGGTTACGGTTCTTGCATTTGGAGAAAAGGGAGTCGGTTAACTGACTAATCGGTTTGGTTCTAACCGAACCGACCGTTTCCCCACCCTTAGTGGGACCCATTCTCCACTAACAATACTTTATTTACTTTTTCTCCCTACCTCTCTGTTACTTCACCAATTTTACATTAAAACTCGTGCCGACCCCAAAGTATATATTATTTGGGGACGGAGGGAGTATTAATTAGCATATATGAAAATGAGACTCCTAATTGTGAATTGAACCGAAACAGAAAAACAAGCCTCTGAATCACGAGACTAATCGAAATGGGAAAACAAGACAACCTCTCTCTCGCTCTCTCTACCAACTCCCCCTCTTTTTCACCTCTCTCAAACTCTCTCCTACGCCAGCGGCGTCCCTCACTCTTACACTCAAATTCGGCACGAGCCTCGTCGGCTCCCCCAAATTTATAGAATCACTTAAAATTTGGCAATCAATCCAAATTTCCAAAATTAAAGATACTCTGTTCTTTGTTATATTACTCATTTCCAATGATTTGAAAATTCCAAATCATTCCGAATTTTGGTAAAAAATTCCAAAATATGATAATTTCACTTTTGATATAATATTACTCGAAATGAAGTACTCCTACTGCTTATCATTTTTTATTTATGATATCCTATCAATTTTTATTTATAAAAATAACAATTTTATTGATAATTATTAATGATGATCACTTATATAGCTGTCATCTTTAATAATGAGAATATGTCTAAAATAAAGGAGTTATTTATCCACCCTTTAAAGATAACTGCTTTCTATTATATTGGGTATATTCTATGGTCTAATGATCTCGTTTGAAATTATAGGTAAATAAAATAAGGAAAATGATTTATCGACATAATGTCATTGCCATAATAGGGTTAAAAGGGTAATTTAAGATTATATTAGATTTATAATTAAATTTATGTCTTCATAAATACTATATTACCCTTAGGCCATGTTTGGTGGACGAGAAAGTAAAGTTGGCAAGGAAAATGATACCTGGAAAAATGAATCCCGATAATATGATTCCTAATAACTTTACTTTCCTGTGTTTGGAAAATGTCAAGATTTTAAATTATATATATGATTTAAACACCAAACTAAAATTATACTCCTACTTATTATTATTATTTTATTTATATAAAAAATATTATAATTTTTTAATTAATTATTAATTAAAAATGATAATAATTATATTATTATATTTATTAGTTTAAATATGGATTATCCATCATAATATATAATAATATAATATAGTTACATGGATTATTATAATCATAAATGATTATAATAATAAATATGATTATTATAATTATAATTATACATATTTACAAATATTATAATTGAATAAATTTTATAATTGGAAATTTCACTATGACTTTATTGATTAATTATTAATTTATAAAATAATAATTATTATTTATTATTATATAATTTATATTATGATAATAACAAATATATACCAATATTATAATAATATAGTTATAATTATGATAATTTTAATTATAGTTATTTATTATATCATAATTAAGTATGATTTATAATTTTAAAATATTTTTTATACATTGTATTAATAATAATAATAATAACTATACTTATATTACATTAAATATGTAAGAATCCTAAGACTTGGAAAAAGAATACCTAAGAAAAGTAAGGATTCATAATCCTTGAAAGTTGTATTTACTTTCCTTGTCTCGGGATTTTGATTACTTTCTCATTTTGATTAAAAACCGAAACAAACACATGATTTTAAAATATAAGGAATCATATTACTTTCCCAGATGAAATACTTACAACCAAACATGACCTAATAGTAATGAACATGCTTTTAATTAGGGAATGTGAGTGTGTTAATGAGCTTTGTTAAATTAAGTGCCTAACATTTAATTACATTTTAAAGATTTTTATTTCATTAGTTGTCAATCTCTCTCTCTTATTTTCTATTTATATATTTATCAATAAATTCTTATTTTCCATTTCTCCAATTATAATTTTCTATAAACAAATTCTCATTTTCTTCTTCTCCCATTATAATTCTCCATCAACAAATTATTTCTTCTCCAATTTGCTTAATTCTAATTTTCTATAACAATAAAAAAATTATTTACAATATTTTATCACCTACAGATTACAATACACATTTGTTTAGTTCCATTTGCTTGTCTCTTCCCAAATTAAAATTCTTTATGTAAATTAAAAACGCCTATTTGATTCGGATCCCTATGCAGCTTCTAGAGCAAATTTCAAAAAGTATTTTTTTGCAAAACTTCAAATTTCTTGATTCTTAATTTTTAGAATTTTATAATTGAAACCCGATAAAAAAAATAATTGCATGTTCTTAACCCATCTATTTAATATTTTACGTTGTATAGTTCATAATTTCTCATGTTCTGTATAAAATATTAAAGTTCTTAGTTCGATCCACTATATTATAAAACAAATTAAAATTTAATATGTGATGTGTTAATACTAATTTAGTTGCGAGTTTTGATTTAAGAATTTTATAATTATGATTTTATTTATTAAATTTTCTTAATTTCATTTTCTATAAATTCTTAACTTTTGGAACGTTACAGTCGAACCAAGATAAAAAAAACTCACGTGCTCGTAACTCATCTATTTAATATCTTAAAGATATACAATTAATATTTTTAAATTTTTTAATAGAATAATAGATATTTTAATTCAATCAGAAAATAATAGTACATGATCTTAACTCGTTTATTTAATATCTTAAAGATATTTAGTTAAAAAAATTTCTTTTATTTATAAAATGGAATTATTGGCTCAATGTGCTATAATATATATCAAATTAAAAACTAATATATGATTTATTAATACCAGTTAAATTTACGGTTTCATGTTTACGAATTTTATAATTTAATATTAACTTTTTTTATTTTTCAATATTAGATTTTTAATTTTGGAACATTGCGTCGACCCTCTATAAAAAAATTATCACATATATTTTTAACTCATTTATTAAATGTTTTAAAGCTTCATAGTTAATTTACCATGCAATAAATTAAAAATTGATATAGAATATTATATTTATAATAATTGAGTTCACGTTTTTAATTATAACAATTTCATAACTTTGATTTAATTTTTTAATTGTGCTTTTTTTAATTCTTAATATTTAAATAAGGAGAAAAATTGTACAACTTGTAGAATATACCAAAAATGAAAAAGTATATAGTTACATTAATTAAGTAGTCACTTTAATTTATCATATTAATTAAAACTTTCTTTACATTAAAATCCTCTAAATTAGAATTATCTATAATTGCATTGGTAAGGATATATTAGTCAAGATATAAATTATACTTATGGCAAAAAAAATATAGGGGTATTATGGCATGGAGACATTATGTCTCTAAATCACTACCCATAAAATAATTACTACCTAACCTCAATGCAACTATATCGTTTTTAGCTATGTTACAATCTCAACATTGATTTATGTCTCAACACTGCAGGTCTCTAACAAAAAAAAAAATCATCAGACAACCCTAACCTTAAACATAATCACATATCTTATTTTTTCTGACTAAAATGCCCTTAAGCCCAAAAAGGGCATTATGGTCATCTCAGTAAGAATGCTGACAATTACGGCATGCATGTTGCACAACCTCTACTGTTTAAAGTAGTACAATATATCCTACATTAAATTATAAATCATTTTTAATTAATTAAAACTTATTACTTTGAATTAGTGATTAGTAATTAAAAAGGCAAATTAATTAATTAAATAATTGCTTTGAATTGATAATTAGTGACGGACGAAAATAAATCAATTCTCGGTTAATTATGGCAATCCCATTAATTACAAAGCAATAAAATTATTCTAATGAATTGATAAATTAATGCCTAAATCATTGAATTTACATCAATTGCGAAACTCAAAAATTCATTTGAAATTGTCGAAGATGGAACACAAAAAATCCAACAAAAATGAAACAGAGAATTCAACGAAAATTGCTTAGTCTTGCAACAAATTGAACTTGGGGATGGAAATCTGGCAGCAAGGAAATTTCCTTCTGAGTTTGCCAAGCCAAGCAACGACCACCGCCCAGCTCGTTCGAACAGATTGAAACTCAATTTTGATTTTGCAAAAATCATCACATCAAAACCAAGAGAGAGGCGACACAAGACAAATTTAGTCGTAGGGGTACGGGTGAGATGGATTGTCGCGAGATTGAGGAGCAACCAAATGGGTTGCGACAAAATAGAAATGGGCCGACGGGCCCGTTTTTGGAAAGCTTAGTCGGAGCTCAAGATGTACGGCCCCTGATCGCCCAGAAATTCAATTTCCGAGAGAAAGTAGCTGCGGCAGTCTCCCCTTTAGAGTACAACGAAGGAGACCCATTCGAGAGATGAACGTTGCGTTTTTTTTTCTAGTTGCTTATGCTTTGTCTTGTCGAAGCAGTAGAAGTGATAAAATAACTACACAGAGGTAAAAGTAGTGTGATCTCAAGGGGTTTCAGGACTGCAGACGTGAATCAGAAATGAATAATTTAAGTTTATACTGAATATTACGCCTACACACATCTTATGTAATCAACTCTCTTATTTAGTCCAAATAATTTAAGTCAGATATGACTTGACAAAAGTCTTGGTAAGGTCTACAAGTCAGTGTAGGTGTGCGCATAGTGGGTCTACAGGTTGTGGGTACTTTGACTTAAATGCCCTTCAAGGCATTTGGGTATTTTAGTCCGAAAATTGGCTAAGAAAACAAGATATGTGATTATATTTAAGGTTAAGGTCGTCTGGCGATATTTTTTTTGTTAGGGACCTGCAGTGTTACAAACGGAAAAGTTAGAGACTTTTGAGGTAGTTGACTCTATTTATAAATGTCTTTTCTATAAGATGAAGGCAAATTTCATTTTCCAATAAAATATTTTAACTATTGTTTATCTATTTTATTTTTATTAATTTTATGTTACAACTTGTATTAATTCCATTTGATTATTTATTATTTTTTTTCTTTCAAGACAGTTGATGCATTTTATAAACATGAAATTTAAGAAAATGTTATTTATTAAATTAAATGAAAAGAGAATAAAATCTATAGTAAATTAACAAATATTAATCAAATATAAGAGAATAAAGTATTAAGATTTGGAGATAATAATATAGATAAAATAGAAGAGATAAAGAACGTGTTTATTGTTGGATAAAAAGGAAAAATGACTCAATGCCAACTCAAAAATGAATAGATAATGAAGTAGGTTAAAGAATGAGATTAAATTTGTTAAATTTTTAGCTAAAAAAATGATTCAATAACAACAAAATTATAAATACGGCTCAATTAGTGGGACGAAAGTAGCAATATTAAAATTTAAAGGAGCAAAAAGTCAAAGAAAAAGGGAGCGTTTAATTAATTACGGCTTACTGAAATTTGAGAAGCGATGTTGAGTCGTCACTACCGACCGAAATCTTCCTCTCTCTGTGGATTCTGCGGCGAAAATAAATAAAGAGCAGAGGAGAGGCGCCGCCATTCAAACTCAATACACACTCACTCTCACACACCTCTCCTCGATGGCCTCTTTGCTCTTGCCGCCGCCAACCACTTCTCCTCTTTTCTCGCGCTCCGCTTTTCCTACTCCCACCGCACGCTTCTCTCCCGCCGTAACATTCTCTTTTCACTTATTTTTTTTCTTATTCTTCTCTCTCTCGTTCTTCCATGCCGACTGACAGATTGTTTGAGATTGGACTCAACAGCCGTCCATTTTTTATTTTTTTTTTCCTTTTTCTCATTGATGATTAACGTTCATGAATTTGTTTTAGGCTTTGTAGCGTTGCTTTTCATTTGATTGAAGTTAGGTCTCTGTGTTTTCATGTTTCGTTTTTGTCTAATTCTATTGACAGAGATGCGAGTTGACAGATGCGGTGAACGGGAAGCCTCGTGTTCCTGTTCTCAACGACCAGACATTACCCAAGTACTTGCAGTCGAGACGATTGGGGAATGCTGTCGATAAAAACATTAATAACGAGATCAAGATTTTCTCCGGTACTGGCAATTTTATGCTTTCTCAGGTAAATCCCCACTCCTTTTGCTCATGAATGGATTTTGATGTTTTATGTCTACTTTGCCTATTTTTTGAAATTTCACTAGTGTGAAAAGGAGAATCTTTCGCATGTTTTGAAGGATGGAAAACCATTCTCTCTCTTCTTTCGTATTGAACTTGTGAAAATACCGTGGTTTGATTGGCAGCTTATGAAACACTCGCCTTTGGTTATGTGGGGTGTGTAAGGTTTCATTTTAAACTCGTATACAATGGCACTAAGTCTAGCGTGAGTTGATCATGGTGTGTGGGGAAGCATGGCTTGAATTTAGGGACATGGCATGTAGGAGAAATAAATTTTTACCAATGTTATCAATCTCGTATGGCGGCTTATGGCGGTTCGCCTAAAAACCGCCACAGGGATATAGCGTATTAGTATGGCGGATATGACGGTCAATAATTAAATAAATAAAATAATGCTTATATATTTATATATAATTCAAAAATTAGAAAATAATAAAAATATATCATCTAAAACTATTAAAACAATTAAAAAGCATAAAATACAACTCTAATCTCCATGTTTCTTGCATAATGCCCCATTCCTAAATGCAGTACACACGCAATGTTGTCAAATGGCAGATATGGCAGTGCTATGGCAGCGCCATGGTACTATGGTGTTTCCATCACTGAACGCCATGCCATAGCGCCATGGCACC
This sequence comes from Salvia splendens, assembly GCF_004379255.2. NCBI lineage: Eukaryota > Viridiplantae > Streptophyta > Magnoliopsida > Lamiales > Lamiaceae > Salvia > Salvia splendens. The sequence continues at coordinate 5,794,715 of NC_056042.1, forward strand.
GCCATATCTGCTATTTGATAACATTGATTTTTACGAGTGTGCATTACATGGATGATGTGCTCAAAGCTGAGGACCTATATATATACTTCAGTTCAATGGCCTTGTTGTAAATTGATTTTATTTTTGCCTCTGCGAGTGAGATATATTACTTACTTGCTTCTGTTAACTCTCTGGTCTATTCAGTTTTACCTTCCATTTTATTTCTTATACTTATCTGTGCAAAAAGTATTGTTCTACATGATCAAAGGGTTTATACAGTCTATTACTGTTACCTAACAATTTAGCTTGTGAATATATGTGAATTGAACTGGCTGTGCTTACATGGGTGTGCATATCATATATGTGTACATACATATATATTTAGGGACTAAGGGACTTATTTAACTCAACACCACATGAGATGATGTGATTTTTAACTTCTTCCATTTTTGGTGTACTGGGTCACCTTGATTTTTGTTGCAGGAAACACTAATACTATGTTCCTTGAGATTTTAACGCTACCAATTTGTTTTGCAAGTTTGAATGCATTGAAATATTTTCGGGGGTTTGCTGCTACTATCATATACCAAATGCACTTATGAATTAGTGAATAGAGACAAGAAAGGGTTTGATAGGGTGGAGAAGGGAGGGAGTGGAAATGAACCTGGGGAAGAGTGTCACACAACATTTAATAGAGCTTGGTTGTTTTATGATGCATCTGTTGTAGTTTCTCTTTTATTATGCTTTGCCTTCTGCATTCATTATTCTACTTCTTCACTAAATTTGATGGATTGCTTTTCACTTAGGAAATTGCTAAGTATATGGGCCTCAACCTTGGAAGTATCCGGATTAAGCGATTTGCAGATGGAGAGATTTATGTTCAGTTGCAAGAGAGTGTCCGTGGCTGTGATGTGTACCTGGTCCAGCCCACCTGTCCTCCAGCTAATGAAAATCTTATGGAGCTTCTTATAATGATAGATGCTTGCCGAAGAGCTTCAGCCAAAAATATCACTGCAGTGATCCCATACTTTGGATATGCGCGAGCTGATAGAAAGGTGGATTTTTCATTTTTCAATAATATATCAGACATTTGATGAATTCTTTGCGCTTTGATGGTTGACGAGCACTTACATATGAGAAGTTCATTGAATAGATTGTAGAGGAAATGTTACTAAACTTTTGCACTGCTACTCTAATTTCTCTTCTGAATAGACCCAAGGACGTGAATCTATTTCTGCCAAATTAGTAGCCAATCTTATCACGGAAGCAGGTGCAGATCGTGTTCTTGCCTGTGATATTCACTCAGGGCAGTCCATGGGTTACTTTGATATTCCCGTGGACCACGTGTACTGCCAGGTATAAGTAAAGATTTCACCTTTATTACTTGTTTTCTATTCTTACTCATAATGTGTTTTTTTTGCCTTTGTTTTTATGCAAAAGCCTGTCATCCTTGATTACCTTGCCAGCAAGAAGATATGCTCTGGTGACTTGGTAGTGGTCTCACCTGATGTTGGAGGAGTTGCACGTGCACGAGCTTTTGCGAAGAAGTTATCTGATGCACCTTTGGCCATTGTGGACAAAAGGCGTTCGGGGCATAATGTTGCTGAGGTATTACTAACCTTTTATTGCTTAACTGTCTTTTCACATTCTCTCGAATTAATATTTCTGTACAAGACAAACCCAATGAATTTGTAAGACGCGAGTTCACATTCAGTCCCTAAGCATGAAGAGTTAAAAGCTGAATAGGAAAGGAAGAAGCAAGAAAGGAACTAGCCGTTGGAGTTAGTTAGTTTGTTAGGAAAGAGCCGTTGAAAGCTCTTGTTTCTTGTTTCTTGATTCCATTCTGTTAGTGGCAGTTACCACAATTGTATGAGCTTTAAGTAGCTCGGTTTTCACTTGCATTCTAGTGTTAGGAATCAATCTATAAAAGAGAATCCCTTTTCTCCAAGAAATCATCTATCTCTCTTCTTCTTCAATTAGTGAGTGTTCATTGAGTGTGTGAGTGTTCATACTGAGTGTGTGTGAGTTACTCGGAGAGTGTGTAAGTCTTGTGTGCTGTGTTAACAGAATTTCTACATCTTATCTTGCTTGTTTCCTTTAAATTGAATCGAGGACAGAAAGGCTACTCAATGTGGCACAACCTAAATAAAATAGTTCTATTAACAATTTTCGTTGAAGTTAATTACCAATTTATTAAGCAGAGGGATTTGAATTGAGTAAGTAAATGTAGGAACAGGTTAGATATCGTCCACACTTGGTGAATGTACTATGCATCAGAGCAGTATTCTTAATTTATTTAACTGTCATAATTTTTAATCTAATACATTATGCATGCCTGCTATAACTGTTCTATGCCAGATGTGTCATTTTCGTTCCTTACATTTTCTGTGCTAAATGAAGGAATCATTCTCAGTTTATTACCATATTCATGGACCTTCAACAGCCTAATGCTTGATGGAACAGCAATGATCATTGATGTATCATAATCTCTGACAACTTGCCTTGTCCACTGAAAATTTTCATCCCTAAGAATTAGCTCTCTCTGTGTATATATATGTAGATAGATGAAATGAGTTGCCCTCTTATCATGAATCCATGAGTCCCCTTTTATTATACTGCCCACGATGTATTAAATTTCTGATCTGCTGTGTAATCTACTAAAAAATGAAACTAACTAGGATTGAATCCTGGATGTGGCAATTTTTTTTCTTTCTAGTGCGGTAAATTACATGAATTAATAATTTTATACTCATGGACTAACAATAAGAGGCGGACTCATAATTATCACACCCTATATATATCATTTATCTAATTTGGTATTTGAGTATAATGCCTTCGATAGTGCCCCTTGAAATTCCTTATGTTTAGTGCAATTGCAACTAATTGGTTTCTAGAGCCTACGGTGTCAAATCCCAAAATCCTACCTTTTCCCCGTACAAGGTTTGTTTAAATAAGACTTTTGGAGCCAATATTAGATGGACCATTTCTCATATGTTTGCTGACAATTTGAGCATTAATTTCCTTAGGATGATGCCTCAAACAAAAATACCTTAATTGTCATACTTGGATAAATGCACACTCAGGCCGAATGTTTTAGGGGCGGGGGTGTTATTGGCTAAAACATCCCATTGTCTTGCACACACAGCACAGTTCTCCAGTTCCAGAACTTCTCTTCTTTATCTAAGAGTTCTCACTTCTGAAACGGATGTTGGGATCCCAAACATCAAAATTTCACATGATGTTCAAATGGCCAAGTTCCTGCTCCAATTCATGGTCCTTGATTAACATCCGAACTATCATCAATTTTCATGGCTTACATTATTGGATCTCGGTCTTCTACTTCCATTAGTAGCAGTGTGACACCACAACTTATTTATAGAAAACCATACACTTTGGTGGTTACATTGAAGGTGACAGACACCAGCTGTTCATGAACAAACTTCCTAATGTACGTTAAGCTACATATTTTCAGAACATAACTGATAGTATTATGAAAATTTATCAGCATATATAATACCGATAATCTTCTTATCACAATTGCGAAAAGATGCATTTATGACACTCTTTCTTTGTTGCAATTTAATTTTTATTTTATGGTCATCTTATGTTCTATTTACAGGTAATGAATCTGATAGGTGATGTTAAAGGAAAAGTGGCAGTGATGTTAGATGACATGATAGATACAGCAGGTAAATAGAATAAAAGAATAATTTATATATATATATATATCCTCTAAATTATTGCTTAATATTCATTCTTCTAAACCTACAAATGTAATCAAGTTCATAATTAGTTAAACCATTAAGCACCGTGCTAATACATGGAACTAACATTAAGGATCAATGAGCTTTATTTTGATTGGTGTCGTGGTTATCAAACAACATTCTTTGGTTGAAACTATACTTCAAGAAAATTTGAGTGGAGTCTAGGTCGATGCTTTTAGTGTTCTTTGCACATTATCCTGGCCCTAACAATTGAGAATCTAGCTGAATTGGGGCATATCTAGAATAGTAATATTGGGGACTATTCAAATTTTGGGGGGCTCAGATAAATGCTGAAATGTAGATCCTTTTCATATGTATAAACCTTCAAAATTGAACCGGTTGTGGGTAGGTGGCCTGTGATCTTGGCAGACTTAGTTTTATAATTCTCGGGGGTGGGTCAAGATACACATGGGAAGGAAGTCATGTCTCAATGTCCGCTTGTCTTTGTTACCAAAAATATATTGAGCTCCTCTGCTTTAAATGTTACTACCTTGAATCTGTTACTTATTTAAGACTACCAAATGATCCCCCCTTTTTCTAAATCCTTGAGTGTAACTTCCTCCGTGATTAAACTATCTTCGCATATGGACTTTCAAAAGGTTAAAACATGACTGAATCCCAAATATAAAAGCAATTATGCTCTGTGCCTTCGATGATATATCTCTTCTCTATCCTCAGAAAATGCCACTTTTAAAGATAGAGCCCCCATTTTAAAACCTCAATGCCTAGTAAGAAGATTTGTATAATCCCAGAACTTCAAAATGGACATTGAATTCAACCCTATACATTTTTGCAGTCTCCCATCAAGCCACACCTTTGGATGAAACTTCTCTTTAATTAAACAGGACCAGCAAAATTTACAAGATGAGCCCTGATGATATTTACTTAAGTGATATTGGAGGCATTCATTCCACAGTAATTTATCATGAGAAGTTAAAAAGTTCATTTAGAACGACAATCCTGAGTAGACCATGAGTTGTTCAGGCAAAAAGGAGATTATGTATCTCCTCGTGACTTCCTGTCCTCACATTACTGACTGGCAGCTGCATCGCCTATAACTCATAACTAAAAGAATTTCAAAAAAATGGGTTAAAGTTAGACTAGTTTTACCTTACAAGTGCCTATCTTCTTTAAGTTAGCACTGTCTTTGCTGAAGGAGCTTGACTTGTAATATTCGGCTAGTGCTGCAACATCTTTTCTCTCTCACTCTTCCCCCTTTTTTAATCCCCATCTCTTCAACACACAAAGCTGATTTTTTATTTTTCTATTTGTTTTGTGGCTCTAAAGGAACGATAGCCAAAGGTGCAGAATTGCTGCATGATGTCGGTGCTCGGGAAGTCTATGCATGTAGCACTCATGCGGTTTTCAGGTATTAGCATTTGTTCTCTGGCTCTTTTCACCATTTGTTATTATATGTAATATCATGTTAACTAATAATTTCCTTGTAATAGAGCAATTTGTGTCAATATTCCTGGCTAATAATGGTTTTCTTCAATCATCTTAGTTTATGTTTCTCTGTAGATTTCTATAATCTGCTGTTATTGATTACTTAGCAAATTGTCATTCTAGAAAGTAGAGTACTTATTCTTTGTAAAAATATTCATGCAGAGTAGTGAACCAGTTGATACTCCAGCTTCTTTTCATGTACAAATACGATTCGACGAGTCTTACCATATTTCTGTTGATGTTGTTCTTTTACAGTCCCCCTGCAATTGAGAGGTTGTCGAGTGGGCTGTTCCACGAGGTTATTGTTACAAATACGCTTCCAGTCTCGGAGGAAAACTATTTCCCCCAATTGACGGTTCTTTCTGTTGCTAACCTCATGGGTGAAACAATAAGGCGGGTTCACGATGATTGTTCTGTGAGTAGCATTTTCCAGTGATAAATTATATGTTTGCTTGATGATGGCGACAACCCTTTTTCCGTTGAAGAAGCATATTTTACCAGTTCACCTTCTGTTCCGCAATCTCATCATCTCCCGCAACTCAACTCCACAAGGGACAAACATTCATAGCAATAAAACCCAGTATTTGGAAATGATCTTTTCATGATTCATGCCATAGCAGAATTGAAAATGGTGATCAGCTCAAAACTGGTCTTTTTTTATTTCTTTGTTTCCATTTTCTACAAAATCAGCAAGGAGTTGATACTTGTTAGTAGCATTGTTTTTGTCATTGTCATTGTCATTTTTTTTGCTTCGACTCCTCTCCATGTTTTGGAACATCATTATTCTTTCTAGTGAATTATTGACAAACCAATTGCAACTTATGTGTATTCATAGCTTTGCCATTGTAATGCCTTAACTTTCTTGAAGAAATACTTCGCTGAGTATTTTATCATGCCTGGATTGTAAACACAAGCAAGATCACTTAATTTCATGATATCAAGTCAAAATGAGATATTTAATGATGAATGAAAGGTGTATTAGTTATTATTGACATATTTTGAGATAACAAGATTTATTTATGTTTTTTTCATAGTCATGCAAAATGCATAAATTGAAGGGGAAAAAATGATTAATAATTTTTGTGAATGTAATTTTGAAATTGGAGGGAAACAATTGATTTCTAATTATTTGTGAAGGTATTTTAATTGAAGAGAAACTGAAATGTATAATCTTTATAATTATTATCCATGTCATAGTCAGTACTATAATTTGCAACTAATATTACCAAATAAAATATTGTCTATAGCATCTTATTCATAGTACTTAATTACCAACACACATGATAATAATTTATTTTATTGGTAAAGATAATACTCCAAAAAAATATGAATTATTTTTATTTCAGTCAGTTTTTAAAAATTATGAGTTTTATACGTCAGAAAACTTTTTTTTTTCTCTAACAAGGTGAGAGTAGTAAAACTCATTCTTTATTAACACTATTTCATTTTTTGTTATCTTTCTTATTTTAAGAATTGTGCATTTAAACACGTATTTCGTCAAAAGTTGATATTTATGTAGGAAGGAGGAAGTAATAATTTATTAATGTGAATATTTTGTTTAAAGTTACTCCATAACTTGAGCTCTTTAAGACACTACCCCAATTCAGTTATTTGTCGGGTATTTTATTTAAATTATTGAAACCATTTATGCACATTGAGAAAAAAAAATTGAACTTGGAAACTAGATCAAACTATTGATTTTATCTAGTTCTATTTATTTGAAATAATCTACCATTTAACAAAATTAATAATATTATACTCCTATCACTTTGGTCTCACCATGTAGTAATAATTTTAGTTATATAATACTATAATTTTAGTTACACCATAAACTATTTAAATAATTTATGACTCACTGCACTAAGACCATAATTATCTCACTAATTAAACTACCTAAATGGTTGGAATAAAATACACAATCAAATAATTAACATGTAATCAACGGATCATAACGCAGTTAGCGGCACGGAGATGTGGTGACCTTAAGAGCATCCACAACCGTGCTCTTGCCAGCGGCACGGTTGTGGGCCCGGGCGGTACTATTCATGTCTGCTCTCTGGCAAGAGCACAACACCCACAACTGTGCTCTTCCGCAAGGACGAACACAATTAATTTAATATTCAATTAAACATAAACATTTCCATAATACTAAAATTCATTAAAAAATCACAATAAATATTACAAAATACAAATAAAATAAAAAAGACATAATTAAAATCCTAAAAATTAAAAATTACATAATTAAAATACTAAAAATTAAAAATTACATAATTATTGGCTAATATTACCCGAGGAAGACTACTCATCCGGCGGCAACAACCCCAATTGTTTTTGGAGACCCACTATCATGCCCTCGTGCGTTTGAAGTTGCGTGGGGGTCATAGTTGACCTATCGGCCATATTGAGTTGGGCCAAAAGGGCCCACAACGAGTTGTTCGGGGGTGGAGGTGGAACATAGGGTGCGGGTTCGGGGGCGGGGGCCGATGGAGTCGCGGAGCGCCGGCGCTCGGCCGCCGCCTTCTTCCTTCCTTGCGGTCGGCGTTGGGAACCGCTTGGTCCGGCGTCGGGGCTACCCAAGTTAGCTCCGGCGAGTTGGCTAGCCACTTCTTCGGAGCCGGAGTCGGATAGGGATAGCGACCTTGACCGTTTGGAGGAGCCGCTAGAGGAGGATGTTACGCCTCCCAGATACCTCGGGTGGAACCGCGTTTCCTGCCAAACGTTGAGGTACTTGAACGACTTACCGTTCATGGATTGGTATGTGCTCAACGCCGCAGTGATGATGTCGACCTCGCTCCGGCCGCTCCCGGCATTCCGCGACTCCTGGAGGAAATAGCCATTGAACTTGCCAATTTCGTCGTTGGCTCGGCCGATGCAGTTGCGCACCATACTCTCGTTGCGCTCGGTCGTTCCCGGCGGCCGGTTTGCATTGTACCGGCGAGATACGCGCCACCAAAAGTGATCGCCCGATTGGTTCGTGCCAACCGCCGCATCTTCGGAGATTTCAAAGTACGCCTTGAACAATTTATCCATCTCCGCCGGCGTGTACGGTGTGCGGACACCGCTGCCGCGAGTAGTAGCTTGCGGAGGTTGGGAGGGGGCGGTCGGCCTAAGCTCCGGTGTCCACCTGTATCGTCCTTCGGAGGCACCTTGGTCGTCGATTGGGTATGGACGGTAGCCACCCGGAACGGCCGAATCTTGGGTTTGAGGAGGGGCCGAATATTCTGTTTTCGGAGTAGGAAACGGTTGTGAACCGAACCATTCGGGGTTCCAACCGTGGGAGCCAGTAGGGTTATCGCCTTGGCCGGACATAGTGATGTTGTAGGGTATGAGATAATGAAGATGAAAATGGATATGAGAGATTGAAGATGAGAATGGAGATGAGAGAATGATGATGAGAATTGTGTAGTTTGATGTGAATTTTTTGGAGTGAAATTGAGGGTATTTATAGATGAAAGTGTGTATTTTTAGGGTAAAAAAATTAAAAAAAATTAAAAAGTGGGAAAAAAACGGTTATAAACGGATATAATTTTTTTGGGAAGTGAAATTTTTTTAATATTTTTTATCGGTTTTTTTAATTAAAAACCGATTTAAAAAAAAATTTATTTAAACCCAACGGCTATGCCGTTGACGAATGAGGGCGCGCCACGTCAGCTGCTCGCTGGCACGGCGCGAGCGCAGCAGCGGCGGGTGACGTCCGTGCCAGCGGCGCGGACGGCGGTGGCGAGCAGCGCCACCGTTGCGGATGCTCTAAGGTTATGGGTTCAAACCCCGACATCCGCCATGAGATTTTCGGTATTAATCTGCAAACCTTGTCGTTAAACCAAAATAATAATAATAATAATTAACATGTAAATAATCAAACAATAAAGTTGGGTATTATCTTCATTCAAAATGCTTAAAACGACTAGAAATAATATAGTACTAATATTCTTAAAAATTAAAATAAATAACTGAAATTGGGTGTGTACACTTTATACATTTTTATTTAATTTTGAGTCGACAATTATTGGTAGGGTTAAAAGGCGGCGTCAAAAAAATATCGAAAGCGCGGCATAACGCATCTAGGGTTTCCTTGCTGCCATCACCAAATCGCTATAAATTGCTTCTTTCACCATTCATTCTGCACTCACCTTCTACATCTAAGCTCTCCGCTTCCTCTCTCATCTCAGTTTCTCCAATTTTATGATTTTGTGCTTTTCTCTTTTGCTTTAATTTGCTGTGATGAATATTTAACTGTGACCCAAGACGCTTGTCGTCGGTGACGGTGCACAACCCTCTAAGAAGTTCTGAGCTTTACTCTCTTTTCTTTTCCTCTTATTTTTACATGAAATCTAAAATTTCAATTTGATTTTAGCGAGGTGACGATATATTCATGTCTGTCAATCCCCTGATTGTTTGTGATGTTAAAAGTGAATCCCGACAGGTTCTGATCGCTTAAATTTCAAATTCAATTTATTATTTTGTTGATTTTTGGGGCAGAGGATGAATCTTTTTTGTCAAATGGGTAATTTGCGACTGATTTATTGTGATGATAACTCACCTTGGAGAACTGATGCCCTCCAATTTATCTAATTTTTTATTTTCTTCTACGTTTAAACACCATCCTTAAATGTACATTTCTAATGACACAATTTCAAGGAAATTACTTTTATGGAATACTATTTTAATGAAATCTTCAATTGTCATTTTTCTTTATTTCTAAACACATTATGGTAAAAGACAATTTGGCTGTTACATAAAAAAGGACCGTTTAAATGTGTAAAAGCAGATTATGTTGGGGATGGAAGGAGTGTTTGCAAAATAAAATGAATAGAGAAAGGTTGTGAAATGTTCATACACAATAGAGGACTCATCGACTGCAGAGATAAAACGAATGTTAAGAGTACTAAAATTTGCCAAATATTTACTACTTTGGTTGGATTTGAAAAATTGGACATTTTTTAAAGTTTGTGGTAATTATTTTTAAAATTTGTGGAAAATATCTGAATACACTGATATAGAAATCAATATCCTTTTAAACAATTATAGCTCTATTTCACTACCCAAATTTCAATTTGTTGCCCGGAGACTGAATTTGGAGATCATATGCTGAATAAATTAATTTTTAAATTATCCACATTAAAATCCCCCAAAAATACACTCCACAAGACTTGAGAGTATCCACAACCGTGCTCTTGCCAGCGGCACGGTTATGGGCTCGGCCTCACTTTTTCTGCTCTCTGACAAGAGCATAACACCCACAGCTGCGAGCATAATTAATTTAAAATTCAATTAAATAAAAACATTTCAATAATACTAAAATTCATTAAAAAAATCTAAATAATATTACAAATGACAAATAAAATAAAAACGACATAATTAAAATCCTAAAAATTAAAAATTACATAATTAAAATACTAAAAATTTTAAAAAACCACTAAGCATTGCCGAATTTAGCTCTCATGTGTTTGATTAGGTCTTCTTGTAGTTGATTGTGGATTCGGGTATCGTGTATTGTGTGCCTTGTCTCGAATCTCTGGCCAACCGTCGTATGCTCGCCTCGGCGTGGGGGAGACCTCGCTGTTGAGCTTCCGGCTTCGTCCTCGTCGTAGAAGCTAGCCGCCCTCGGCCCTTCTTCGGCTATAATCATGTTGTGTAAGATAATACACGTGAACATGATGTCAGCGATATTATTCACGTACCATAGCCGAGCCGGGGACTTAACAATGTTGAATCGGGCTTGAAGGACCCTGAAAGCTCTTCCGACGTCTTTCCGTGCGGACTCTTGACGCTGCGCAAAAAGAACCCGTCTCGGGTCGTGCGGGTTGTTGAACGTCTTCACGAAAGTCGACCACCGTGGGTAGATACCATCTGCGAGATAGTAACCCATGTGGTATCTATTTCCGTTGATGGTGAAGTCGATCGCCGGTGCTACACCATTCATCACATCATTGAAGAGTGGTGAAGAATATAGCACATTCAAGTCGTTGTTGGATCCAGCAACGCCGAAATATGCATGCCAAATCCATAGGCGGTAGTCGGCGACCACCTCAAGGATAAGCGTTGGGCCGCCGCCTTTGTGACCGCTCAAGTGTTGCCCCCTCCAAGCAGTCGGGCAATTCTTCCACCTCCAATGCATGCAGTCAATGCTGCCAAGCATTCCGGGAAAGCCATAGACTGATTCGTGAAGACGAAGCAACCGTTGGCAATCATCGGTGGTGGGTGCCCGAAGGAATTCATCCCCGAAAGCTGAACGAACGCCCTCGCAAAAATTCTTTAGACAAAGGATTCCAGTGGACTCACCGATATGCAAATACTCGTCGAAGATGTCGGCCGTTTGCCCAGTAGCGAGTTGTCAGATGGCACACGTACCCTTCTGCAACGGCGTGATACTTTGTCGGCCGGCTGCATCTGGACCTGTTTGGAAGAATTCAACACGTGCGGACAATGTGTTGACAATTCGCATGAACAAGCGCTTTGACATACGAAAACGGCGACTGAAGTAATCTGCCGGAAACCGCGGCTAGTCGGCAAAGTAGTCGGCAACGAGCCTTTCATGGGCTCCCTCCCAGTCACGATGGATGTAGCAGCGATTTGATCTGGTTCGTTGAGGAGGAGGAGCGGGGGTATTCGCCGCGACGTATGCTTCGTAAGCGGCACAATGTTGTTCGTAGTATTCTTGTTCTTTGCGCTCCGCTTCCGCCATAATATGGGTGAAATACATTTGAGGTTTTGAGTGATGGATGAATGTGTTGATAGTTTGTATGAGAATTATGAATGAGAGATGAATGTGAGATGATTTGATGTGATAAATGGATGATGAATGTATGTATTTATAGATGATTTTGGGGAAAAAAAACTATAAAAAAAAATCAAAAAAATTCAGAAAAAACGGAAAAAAACGGCTATATTTTTGGAATTTGGAATATATATATATTTTTATTTTTTATCATTTTATATAATTAAAAATCGAATTTTAAAATAAAATAAAAAAATAATTCAAAGGCAACGGCTATGCCGTTGCCCAATCGTAAGCCGCCACGTCGCCAGCGGCGGCGGTATGCGTCCTCGCCGCTGACATGGACGGACGCGGGGCCGCTGTCCACCGTTGTGGATGCTCTGAAGGTTGATGTCTTGGAAAAAATTGTAATTACATAGTAGTAATATTCTTAAAAAGGCTGTTCCTTTCTTACACTTGATTCGACTAGAGATCCAAATGACACACATATCAAAACACTAATAATCTGATTATGAATTTGTATCTCAAGTTAAAAATTATTGAGTTTGGTTTACAAAAACTCAGGATGTACCACAGCACTTGAAAAGTTTAGTGCCTTTTTGAGCTTCCGTTGATCAAATATCTCAACTTCCACTAAGAATGAAGAACTCACTGGTCGATGATCTGAAATCCTCATCTCTGATCTCTTGTAATACAGCTGCTTAATCCCTTTACCAAACCATAGTATCCTGTCACACCTGCATACCATATATTGTTATATTTATAAGTTATAACCCAAATCAAAATGTTTGTTGAGTTAAATGGAGATTATTCTTTAAGCATTCATTTCTGCCTGTTTGGTCCAGACCAAGTAGTCCTATATCCTAAACATGAAATTTAGGACCAAAATCTGTTATATTGTCTAACTGGGGAACCTATAAATGTTTGGTCGGAGTGAAAGCTGTATCTAACTAACCACATTCTTTTGTGGTTCCTATAAATTTCCTTTATGAAAATTTTCTTAAATCAAAGATTGTGACTTACCATGCTGGGGATCTTTTCTTTTCTCCTTTAGGATTTTGACCAACGTATCTATCTGTGTTGATTTCATACTTATAAGTTGGAGCAAAGTTGATCATCCCTTCTTTCCACCCATCAAACACATGTCCATTTCTCAGTTCCCGGCTTAACTGCGAACATGCTCTAACTATTACAGTTCTGCTTAATTTGTTTGACCCTTACTACTTAAAACATCAAGCTTTAATAGTAATGGTAGTTCCAGTTTAGGTCTATACCTGATCGTTGTTGAGAAGCACAGCCCACTGCTTCCTCTCGACAAGCTCTCTCACTTCTGAATCCGACATATTGATCCGATAATTCAAATCTCCAAACCAGAATATCTTGCTGTTCGTTGAGAGATTGTGTAATCAGTCATTTTTTTATAATCAAGAGCACATAGAATACAAGAAAGGACCATTTAATGAAAGAAAAGTTAATGTTTTTATTGCCAAAAGTATTAGTTCAAGCTTCGATTTCAAATCATAAAGCATAATCTTTAACAAGATATGGCTTTCTTACTCGTGAGAGGGGATTGTCTGAGGCTGATCAATGTCAAAGAGGGTTGAGAAATGAGTCCGCCTTATGATTTCAAGAACATCAGCGTTGCGCCTTTGCTCGGCCCCAATTTTTTCGCCCGAGGTTAGATGAGAGCAGACAAAGCATAGACGACTATGAAAGAGCGACATGCTTATGGAAACAGATCCCTGTGAGAGGCAAAAAGGAAGCAGTAAGGTCAACAACTGTGGTATAATCTTCACAATTTAAGACATGAAATTGTCATTTAATGATTAAGATGAAGGTGCATCATGATACTTTCACAAAAACTGGACTTCAAAAACAGAGGAATGAGCAAACCTTGTTGCCCATATAACCCATAAGCCCCACTCCAACTGGAGAGACCTTCAAGTGGTTTATGTGTCGCCTCAGCTTTCTGCGCACCCACACCGACACATATATTCCGACCATCTGTTTACTCACGATCCGTACATACACTGGCTGCGACTTTCTTGGAGTGGTTGACACTGCATCCTCATTTCTGAAATCTGACATATCCGCGAAACAATCTTCTTCCTCTCCAGGAATTTCATCCAACTCCTCAGACAGATAATCCACAGCTTCATCGAGCTCACCATGTTGATCCATGTGGATCGTCTGTAGATTTCCAAAGCTTCTGTGCATCCTCTTTAATCGTGGGAAATTTTGAGGGCTGGAGGTAAGACCATTACTCGTCCAGCCTATTCTTGCTGAGCTGCTCAGCACTCTTCGTAGGGACCTAGACGATATACCTTGATGAGATGTAGCATCAAGTGATTGCTCTGGCCAGTCCAATCTGTTGTCCCAGATATTCTTCCTACTGATCTTCGAGTCACTGTCCATAGTGGCGCCTCCAGAATTATCGGGAAATATGTCGAGTGCAGGAGTATCTGCCTCATCAGCCAATGTATCAGAAGCAGAGGAAGTCCTGAAAACAGGAGAGGGCGGTGCGCTGTAGCTTTTGTGTTTGCTTCCGGGTTCTGCTGACTTATTCAATGTTCTGCGGATGATAGCCTCCCATTTGGAGATCGGCCTTCTGCATTCTGCAACAAGAACGTTGCCTGCACTCAAGGGAACCACTTCCTGGAAGCTGTGATGACCCATAAAAGGAAATTAGGATTATTGAGTGCTTTCAAGAATAAACAGAAACTTAGGAGAAAACTACAGTTTCCATATATGAATATTTCTGGTGATCTCAAGTAGTTATGGTCAAATCACAGAGTCCAATTGGTGTGAAATCAAGAGAGAAATTTTGAGAAGATTTTCTTGAGACACGAATATGATGCACGAATAGCTATCAATCTTCCAAATGATTTCAAGATTTTGCTGCTAATCTTACCCGAATATGTATATATCAGCTGGCTCTTGCATACACAGCCATTCGTCAATATCAAGATCAGCATCTGGAATTCTTCCAGCAACATTCCAAGTACCTATACTTACTCTGCATGCACGAAATCACTTCCTTACCACAGAAGTCGAACAAATAAAACCAGTCCAATAACAGCCGAGTAGGAGATGTTAAAAGTAACATCACTACAGGCAACACTAGAAATTTATGATTTCTTACTGAGCCAAACCTCACATCTTTTGTATTTATATACTGAAGTCGCAGAGTTTCTGATTTTCCCCTCCTGTGTTTCAATGATATTCCAGTTGGAGGTTTACCTGGATTATCAGAATCATTTAGCATCAAGACCGGATATTATTTGAGAAATTCACATTCCAAAAGTTGGAGGCATGGATACAGAAACAAGATATAGTCTAGTATTTGATCAAGCAAATGCTATATACATTCGAAAAACCAAATTTCCCTGCGTTTTTAATATCTAACACAACGAATTACAAAGATCGGATTTCAAAACAACATACAGTCTTAAAACTACCTGATGTAGTTTTGGTTGAGCAAGCAGATTGAAATCCCCTCGTCGAGTCGTCATGATCATCAAGCATAGTAGATTCATCTTTACAAGAGCAAGCTGCCCAAACCATCAGTCATGTCAGAAACCAAAAGCAAAGCTCAAAAACTGATGAAGCAAGAAACATGGTTGAAAGTTGAAACAGGCCATACCATCATCTTCACTCTCTGTGTCCACTTCATCTTCACTGAAATCATAAACCTTTGGCTTGATATTCAGCCATTTTTTCATCATAATGGAGGGCCAGAACGGCTGACATAAAAAAAAAAAAAATTAACCATCAAAACCTCTACATTCTCTGAAACATTTCCACAAACACATCCAAGGCAAACTCCAAGCAACCATCTCTTACCTCAGACCGCTTTCCCCTTCTACTCTGCCTCTTCATGCTCGGATCACAATTGAAGCCCCACAGATGCTGCAGCGAATCTAATCACTTATATATATATATATATATATACATTTGTTAGGCAAATTGAAGGAAGATTCGCGCCTTGTGGCTTGTACCAAACGAGTGATGACAGATGAGAAAGGGAAAACAATAAAGTAATGGTCAAGCTCAAGAGGCATCCACTGCCACAACTTGCACAGTTTATTTTTTGATGGTCCAGACATAGATGGTGTCGTTTTCATCATGAAAATCAAACTCTAGAAGACACCAACCCTCATTTTGAAATATTAGAATGTCTCTGTCAATTTGAAATCTGGCTGCCATCTACAGTGACCATAACTTCATAATCCCCATTTTCTTATGATTAATAAGTCCACCCCATGCATGATTTGTCTGCTTCTTGCTTGATTGTGCATTTGTTTATGTGGTAATAATCAAGATTGCGTTTTTATTATTATTTTTTTTAAATTATGGTTGCAAATGACAAATCCGTTAAAGCTTGGTTGGAAGTGCTCTGTATAATTTTATATTAATCTCATTCAACAAGTCTATGCTTTTTAATGTTTTGTTTAATTAAATAATCAGATTTTATCGTTCATTTAGATTTGAGTTGACTATGAGATGCCCAAGGGTATCAATTTTTAGTTCATCATTGGATGATAAAGGAAGACCTCTCTAGTATAGTTTATCTGACAATAATTTTTCTAATTACTCTTAAGTTATGTTATGGAAAATAATTAATTGGCTGTAAACACATAAATTTTTTATACATTTTTTTTGTTCGTAACGTTTCTTTTAATCTAGATACAAAATTCTCTGAATTTTCTTCTAAATTTAATTTAATTTAATTTAAATTTTTTTCTAAATTGAAGCTGCTGTGATTGCTGGAGTAATTTGGAACCTATTTATGAGTATTACAATCACATGCATTTGTAGCGTGAATATGACAAGCAAATGCATCTCTAAGCAAGATGAGTTTGTAGTTTGAACCGTATCAAAATATTGTGAGAAGGCTTATGTGATCACATCTAATTCATGCATCAACGCCTACAAATTCCGATTATATATATCACAATAAATAGTAAATATGACGAACCAAATGCAGTTTTATGATAAAAATTTATAACGTAAAATATGTCATTCACTCATGATATTAGAACTAAGGCTAAACCAATGTAATTCACAAAGAATTGTTGTCTACAAAAGGAGCTAAACCAATACAAAAGAATTGTTGTCTAATACTACAAAGTACAAAAGGACTATCATTCACTAATGATATTAGAAATAGGCTAAACAAATGTACTTCACAAATGTAATTTACTCTTCTATATTATTAAGTTTTTCTCTCTTAGAGCATCCACAATAGCGCCTAGCGCACAGCCTAGCCGAGCGCCGGCGCTAGGCGGTGCGCTAGGCGATCTATTGCAACCGCCTAGCGGATTTCGCGATAAAATACCGCCTAGCGCTCGGCGGTTCCGCGGCGCTAGGCGATCCGCTAGGCGCTATTGCAGCGTCCGGATAGCCTAGCGCACCGCCTAGCGCGAATTTTTATTTATTTTTATTTTTTATTCCGAAACACTATATATACGCGACTTGCCTGTCATTTTCATTCGCACCACTTGTATTAACGAGTACTCTCTCTATCTAAATTTCTGTACAAGATCAACAACGGTAAATGGATATCAACAACGAGCCTACTTCAGGGAGTAGCGGATCTCAAACTCCCCCGATCCCCGTGGGAGGTGGATGGAGTCAGATGCACCCGAGTCAGATGCACCCATACTACAACATGAACCCGTGGCAGCAGATGATGCCCGGGATACCAGCGGGGGGGAGTCCGCCGGGGGCATTTCCGGCGATGTCGGGGTGGGCACCCAGTGTCCAAATGCCGGGGTGGGCACCCGGAATGCAGATGATGCCCGGGGGGTACCGGCGACGCAGGGGACGCCGGGGGACGTCTATCGCCCCAGTGTTGATTTTTCGACTGGTTCGTTGCACACATCGACGCCAACGGAGGCTGCGCCTCCGGCCCAGTTTGACACTTTCTCCTTCGATGACTTGGGGATAGATCTTTCCGGTATTCCGGATGCTCCCGTTCAAACGGGGGGCGCAGGGCGGGGTCGGGGCGCCCCAAAGAAGAAAGGCAAGGGGAAAAGGGTCGGCGAGTCCTGGCAGCCGGGTGAGGACGACAACGCGGTACGGAGGAGGTGGACGGACGCGAAGAACGTCGCACTGTCCAAGGCGTGGGTGAGTGTTTGCGACGATCCTCTCGTTTCGAACAACCAGAGGATCGTCAACTTGTGGGGCAAGATAGCAGCAGCCTACCAGAGGTTTTTCCCGGAGGGGAGGCCACGCAATGGGGAGGATTGCCGGAAGGCATGGGACCGAATAAGGGTTGCGGTCTTCCGATTTTCGGGCTTGTACACCAACGTCCTCCGCATGATGAGCAGTGGGCAAACTGAGGACGACTGCAGGAGGATAGCGGAGAAAGCCTTCCCCCTGAAGGGGGTGTACAAGGACTTCACCTACTGGAACTGCTATCTTGTGCTGAACGACTCCGAGAAGTTCCGAGTAGGTGTCGACTCTGGCTGGCCGAAGAAGCAACGACTGAACTATTCCGGTGATTTCAGCGGCAGTAGCGGTGGTTCCCACGACCTCCCTGAGACGGCCCAGGAGTTCCCGACCCCTCGTTCGTTTGCTCGCCGTACTCGCCCGGTTGGGCACAGGTGGGCTCAACGGGAGGCGATGGGGGTCGCCGGGGGTTCACAGGAGGTCCAGTCGGCATCCCCCCTTGGCCAATCCACAGCGGATCTCAAATTCTTCGCGCGTCAACAAACGCGCGCTCAGATGGTCAAGACGATGGCCGAATGGCGGGCGGCGGTGGACCCCGTGGAGAAGAGTTTGCTTCAAACATTGCTCCTGAGCATGCAGGAGGATTTGGATGCGGCACGGAGGGAAGCTGCCGGGAGTAGAGGCGGCGGAGGCGATGGTGGCGACAGCGACGGAGGAGACGACGACGGCGACGAGGAGTGAATTATTGTACTTTTTAAAAAATTATTGTACTTTTTTTTTATTTATTGTAATATTTTTAAATTATTGTACTTTTTAAATTTTTAATAGTATTATTAATGTTTCCCGTATGTCTCGTAAATTAAATTCCGTATATTGTGTGATTGTTAATTATTTCATTTTATATAATTGTTATTAGTGATGTGGCTATTGATGTGGCTGGGCTATTTATGATGTGGCTACGCTATGGCTGGACTATTTATGATGTGACAGGAGGATTTTTAGTGCTGATGATGTGGCAATGGCTAGGCTATGGCTGGGCTATTGCTGGACTATTCCTATTGTGGATGGCCTTATACTTTATTTTTTTCTCCTTTTTTTAATTTTCTCTCTATTTTAACCATTAAACATCATTTTTTAAAAATTTTGTGTAAAAAGGAAACGTCTTACTATCTTGGAACGAATGGAGTACAATTTAGAAAATATTTCATCCATCTAATTCAAGTTGTTCACCTTTTTGTTTTTAGTTTGTCTCAACTAAGATGTCAACCTTTTATGTTTGAAATGCATACGTCTCCTCTATTCTCATTATAATATTCAATTATCATTTTTTCTCTATTTTATATACTCTATAATTCCATCTATATTTTCATGTTACTAAAGAAGAATAAAGATAGATTTACAAAAATTGTAAGACAAATTGATTTTGATTTAATAATGAATATCATTAGTTACATATTTGTATGACTAGTTTGACCCTATTTAGGGCATAATTCACAAAAAAGGACCAAATGCCCACTTGTACACAACTTGACTCCTATGCTTATATTGCTTCTCGTACTTAAAAAATTGTTATTATGACAAATTCATGACTCGTACATATAGAAGGTGGAGGTTTATCATAGTCTTAATAAATAGAGAAAGAAAGATAGATCAGTAGCCGCCGCAAATGCATTATCAACCACCAAAACTATCGATCAAATGCAATTATCAACCACCAAAATTATCGATCAATTAAAGATAATGCTCGTTTCTACTTTAAAATGTAGTAGCATACCCTGTGATTATATATCCAATATTAAATCATTAGATCAGTAGCTAGTTTGATTGGTCAAACCTCTTGAAAAAATCATAATTTTAATTGTTCATATACATATGATAAGTTTTAATAAGATATAAATATTTGATTAATTATTATTATGATAACTTTAATAAAACTATCACTACTATTGCAAAAGTGAGTTAGCTGGTTAGATCTTAATGAGTTTGTAATAATACGAATTTAATCTTTTTTATTAATCAAGGTATTAAACCTATTTTTCAAATACAAAAATAGCAAATATAGAAAATAGATTTGGAATTTTCGAAAGAATTTAAAGCCTACTAAAGTAGTAATAATACAAAAAAAGAGACGATAGTGAATATTACGACAATGATACAAGGATAAAAAAAAATAGTGCCAACTACATTGAATAGAACAAAATCACTATTAGAAAATGAACTACCTGTAAATCTATATCAAACCAAACTTATCATAATCATCATTCTCCTTTATTCTTCTAAGAAAGAGACAATGTCCCCTTTTAATTTGACTTCTTGGACAACTATAAGGATAGTAAATGTAATCTCCATAACGTCTAATTATGCGTGTATTTTTATAACCGGCACATCCATTTGCGATCCCAATGACTAAAGTAGGAACTATAGAGTGAGGGGATTGATAATGAGGTTACGAAAAATTTATCTTAAAGAATCTAAATTTTAGAAAAAAAAAATATTTACACCTACATGTTAACGTTTGATAGCTATGATTTTTGTAAAATGATAATAGTGCAGTCCACAAAATATGATTAATTAATAAAAAATACAACCCCAATCAAACTATATATAATCCATCAAGAATCACACAAACAATTGTGCAGATAAGGCCAAACTGTTAGATGCGTACAGTTAAGAGATTAAGAACTCTAGCTCCTTAGTTACCACATGGAGTATTAATTTTTTAAATTTATATATTACTATTATATGTTAGCCATGCATACACGTAAGTAATGAGTTCAAATAGAATAGACGCTGCCCCATCCATACCAAATTTAGATATGCTAGTAGTTTAGGATTATCAAAAGCTACTTTAAATAAAATACTACTCCACTAAGTAGGAATATGTAAATATGTGCAATATGATGGGTAGGACGGTAGATAATTATTAAGTCTAGCCAGTTGAATGGACAGTGGAGAAAATAGAATACAAGTTGGATTGACAGTTCACATCGTTGATTTGAAATCATTTTTACAAGTATGGCTCCATTAATTAAATGTAATCATGAGAAAATGAAAATCAATCGCATCTTAGGCTATTGGCCCCCTAATTGGGACTACCGATTCACGTGTTCTATATCTCTAAGAGCATCCGCAGCGGTGCTAGCTGGCAAGGACGGTGTTCGTGCCGCTGGCGCGGCTGACCCTTGCTCGCCGTTGTGCTCTTGCTGCTAGCACGGCGTTGCTCGATACGTCGAGCACGTCCGTGCCGCTGACGTGGCGGCGCCTGATTGGCCAACGGCAATGCCATTGGAAATTTTTTTTAAATCGGATTTAATTTAAAAAATTCGAATTAAATAAAAAAATAGTTTCCCACTTCCCAATAAATTATATCCATTTTCTCCTCACTTTAAATTTATTTTTCAAAATTTTCCCCAAAATTCTCATTTTCATCTATAAATACCCCCACTTCCACACCAAAAATTTCACACCACACTACACAATTCTCATCTAAATTCTCTCATCTTCTCTTATCAATTCTCAATCTTTCACTCTTACTTACAAAAAAAATGTCCGGCTCCGGCGATCACCCCTCCGACTCCCGCGGTTGGAACCACGAATGGTTCGACTCACAACCATTTTCTAGTTTGGAAACGCAATTTTTGGCCCCTCCTCAAACCCAAGGTTCTCAAGTTCCGGGTGGCTACCCAA
Organism: Salvia splendens; assembly: GCF_004379255.2. Classification (NCBI taxonomy): domain Eukaryota; kingdom Viridiplantae; phylum Streptophyta; class Magnoliopsida; order Lamiales; family Lamiaceae; genus Salvia; species Salvia splendens. The sequence goes on from NC_056042.1 coordinate 5,816,483, forward strand.
GATTTTAATTATGTAATTTTAAATTTTTAATATTTTAATTATGTAATTTTAAATTTTTAGTATTTTAATTATGTAATTTTTAATTTTTTTGTAATTTGTAATAGTATTCCGGATATTTTTAATGCATTTTAATATTATGGAAATGTTTTTATTTAAATTGAATAATAGAATGGTGGGACCCTTAAGCATGTCCTTGCGGAAGAGCATGGATGTTGGTGTTGTGCTCTTGCCTAAGAGCAAGGAGTAAAAAAGTACTGATAAAAATGGGTCCGAGCCCACATCCGTACTCTTTGGCAAGAGCACGAATGAGGATGATCTAAGACCCTAAACCCAAATTTCGGGTTATAGCTAAATTCTAATAACAGTAATAAATCGGAAAGATGGTTTATCTCCACCAATTTTCCATGATTAAATCATATTTTTGAGCCTTTAAACTTAATTTTGAATAATCATGAGAAGGAAGTTTATGTGGTATGGCTAGGCATGCACAAGGGTCACGAACCGCCGGTTCCGGTTCATGAACCGGCGGTTCAAGATTCAGGAAACGCTTGAACCTGAACCGGCCCGCCTAGCTCCCGACGGTTCCGGTTCAGGTTAAAAAAACTGGCGGTTTACGCGGCGGTTCAAAACCGCCGGTTTTTGGCTTGAACCGCCGGTTCCGGGTCGGTTCGACGGTTCGTCGACTTTTTTTTTTTGCATTGTTCAACTATTCAATTTTTAATAAAATTACATTACACTTTCAAAGTTGTTTATGTATGAAATGTGAGTAAATAAAATTAAAAAAAATACGGCTAAAGTTGCAATTTTATTGAAATTGCATGTTTACAAGTTACAACAATTACAAATCGAAAACATATGCCGGTCTTGAAGTCTTAAACAAAATTTAAATACAAATGAGACTACTAGTCAACAACTAATTACAAATGACAAGAACGACGTTGAAGTTCTTAAACGTATAAGTGTATTATATATATACTCTTAACCGGCGAAGAAGATCTTTCTACATAACTAAATTAAGGACACCATTAGCAATTCAACTTTAAATGTTGAGTTTCGTCTAACAATCAACAATTATAGTAGAATTGTCAAAAGTTTCCCTCATTTAGCCGTATAGAGAAATATACTTCATCGACTAGAGTATATACAAATACAATTATGTAACTGTATTTGCATATTTTTAAAGTAGGAATTAATGGGAAAAAAAGAAATAAAAGAAAAAGGACTTGAGCTCAACTTAAATTTAAAATTTAAGTTGAGGTGCCTACGTATCCCAATTGCTCATTTGCATTAGGGAATCAAAGTCCGCGTAGTTCTCTTACCTTACTTACCTATTTGGCTTGGCCGGCGGCGGTTGACGGTTGGCCTAAGCTTCATCCCCGGTGAATTCATCTTGTGACCCCCTTTGACGATCATCCCAATCATTTTCTTGTTCTCGGACGTCAGCTTTGGCCCAATCATCAAGTAACATCACGGCTTCCATATTTTTCGTCTAGAGCTTACTTCTTGATTCATCCAACACGCGCGAGCCAACACTAAAAGCGGACTCGACGGCTACGGTGGAAGCCGGAACAGAAAAAATCTCCTTGGCCATTGAAGCAAGGATGAGAAAATCTTTCTCGTGGGTTCCCCACCAATCGAGGACGTCGATTTGGGCGGGAGGAGTAGGACCTTCATCACCAAAGGAAAAGAGTGAATCAAAATATAAATCTAATTCACTGACCATACCTGAGGACCTTCCGCCGGTGCTGTAGTTGTATAGGTCGGCTAGTTGGGATTGCGCGTCGGGGTCATCATAATCGGCTTGAAATGCCAAGCCATAGTTATGTTGTGGAGGAGGGGGTCTTCTGACTTGGTGAGTGGTGTTATACTTGGTTTCATATTCGGTGTAGAGGGAGCGCAAGTTAAACTCGAGGTTTTGTTGCACAACTGACCGGTCCGGGAGGTTTATTTGAAAGGTTTCTGAGAGGTCGACTCCAAATTCTTCACTGGTACCGGATTGGATTGCTTGAAGGGGACCAAGATCAATTGAACTCAAATTGTTATAATAAAAATCTAAAATTCTAGAGGTACCTGCTAATTTCCATTTTGGATCCAATACCTTTGCAATCAAAAACACGTTAGGAATCTCACTGAAATACTTGAGCCATTTTTCAATCATATAATACAAAACGCACATTAACTCGGGAGAAGAGGAAGCATTTTTCATTGCAGTTTTAAAACCAAGGGATATGTACATGCAATGCTCCAAAACACGAACAGCAGTGCAATAATAAACACCCCACAATTCAACAGTAGCATTTTTAAAATATTTGAACAATTTAAATAAAGCCAAACTGTTATCCCAACAACTATGCGAAAGATATAAATCACGGTAGGGATTAGTTCTATAAAAATCACATAAAGCATCTTTATGTGTCAAAGTAGAATTCAGAAAATCATATGTCGAATTCCATCTATGAGACACATCCATAGTAAAATTCGTGTACCTGACATTCTTTTGATGGCAAAATTTCTTCCATGCTTTGCCAATAGGTGGCTTTTGATGGATTAATCTAACTGCATTTCTAATAGGAGAAACATGCTTTTGCCATAATTCAAGCGCATCCTGTATACATAAATTTAAAATATGGCAAATGCATCTTTGATGAAAATACTTACCTCCAATTACCGGTGTACAAGCCGCAATCAAATCGGCGATACTTGCGGTGTTGGCAGTTGCATTATCAAAACCAATAGAAAATATCTTGTTGCATAACTGAAACTCATTCAACACTTGTATAATCAAAGAAGCAATTTCGGGTGCAGTGTGTGGAGTTTCAAATTCTCTAAAACCAATTAAACGCTTGTTCAAAGTCCAACTATTGTCCACAAAGTGAACCGTAATACCCATGTATGAATGACGGTTACAACAATCCGTCCAAACATCTGAGCAAATGTTCACCCTGTTGCCCAAGTTAACTAAATAACGTGATAATTCTACCTTTTTCTCCAAGCATTGCCGAACGGTAGATCGTTGCACGGTCATTCTACCTATTCTTTTGATTGCTACATTCAAACCACTTTGCATAGTAACCTCAAAACTTTTGTCATCAAAAACATTAAAGGGCAAATGATTCATAGCCGCCCATCTAGTCATTGTATCATCAAAATTCTTTTTCTCATATTTAAATAGAGGCGTACCTGACGAACCCGAGACGGCGTGTTGGAAGTTTAGTTGGCTTTGGGTAGAGGTAGTGCCGCATTCTACCGGATGCTTTGTCACCAAATGGCGACGGAGGGTGCCATATCCACCACCGGCGGACCATTTGTACACTTTATCGCAATAGTTGCAGTAAACATGAAACTCTGAAGTCTCTTCTTGAGAGTTCGGATCGTGAGGACTTGGAATCACCACCGGGACCTTCTTGTAGTGTTTGACAAAAATGTCCGATTTCAAAGCTTTTGCCGGGTTAGCGGGTGGAGGGGGAGGCATCTCCTCATTTCCGCCGGTGCTAGAAGGAATACGAGAATGCGATCTATCCTCGTTGTTGTCCGAGTCCGACGATATAGTAACGTCGAACTCCTCATCTTGTTGGGAACGACCTCCCCTACCCCCACCTTGTTGCATTTCAGCAAGTAGCATGGCGGTCCTATGCTCTTCTTCCATCTACAAATATTATGTACGTAGAAGTTAAAAGTATGAACGGAAAAAAAAATTATGAAATTTTGAAATATGAATTGGAAAACAAATTTTTCATTACTTACTTGCATGCGTTCGGCTGCCAATCGGGAAACCTCTTCCATAACATCTCGACGACTAGGTCGTCGAGATTTTGAGGGACGCGAAGTACTTTGATCTTGGGCTATTCCCTTGCCCCGATCACCACGTCCCGATCCACCACGAGAAGAAGACATATTGATAAATGAAAGTAGTATGGACTTGGAATGAAATATGTATGAAGTATAAATGAAGTGGTAAATTATGAGCACAACAACAAATATAGTAGTGAGTAGAAAGTGTAGAATTGAAACGTAAACTTGCGCAATTAGAGAGAATGAGGAGAGAATAGAGAAATGAAGATTGAGAATGAAATCCTTGTTAACACAAGAATGGGGTAAGGAAATATGAAGGAGAAGTGGGGTATTTATAGGAGTAAAATTGGATGAAATTTTTTTTTTGAAATCGGCCGAACCGCCGATTTACCGCCGAAACCGGCGGTTCAAGCCTAAACCGGCGGTTTGTCCACGGTTTGGGTCAGAAAACCAGTGGTTTATGACCGGTTTTGCAGGCCTAAACACTGCACCTACGACCTAGCCTCTGAAAAGTCACCGGAACCGGCGGAAACCGGCTGCCAAACAGGCGGTTTCTGACGAAAACCGGCGGTTTTCCCAGAAAACCGCCGGTTCCCACCGAAAACCGCCGGTTAACCTCAACCCTACCTGAACCCCTAGCCTACTGAACACTATTTGACCCGTTGAACCGGCGGTTCAAACCGTCGAACCGCCGGTTCACGGTTCAATAAATTTGCGAACCTGAACCTGCCATTAAGACCCGGGAAATCGCCGGACGGTTCAAACCGCCGGTTCCGGTTCATGAACCGGCGGGCCCGAACCGGCGGTTAACCGCCGGTCCGGTTCGGTTTGTGCACGTTTAGGTGTAGCCCTCCCTAAATGGGACTGTTGTGCCACCAATCAAAATCTGTAACACCAAATTTCGGGTTAAACCCTAGAGTTTTATGTTAAAAACTCCTAAATCTTGTCACATATCGAATTTGTGATGATCTCAGCTCATTTATTTAAGTGTGGATAACATTTTTTCTTATAATACCTTCTAAAGGGCTAGTGTCCATTTTTAATATGGTATCAGAGTGGGCTCAAGTCGATAATTGATTTTATCTCTTTATCTCATCTTTTACCTACACACGTGATGGAAATGTGTCATTTTGACCCATACGTGAGGTGACGTGTTAAAACTCTTTAATCTTATCCCTCGTCGACTTGGTAATGATCATAACTCATCTATATAAGTATGAATAGTCTTCCTCCTTATAAAGTCTTTTAAAAGGTGAGTGACTCATTTCTAATATTTGAAAATATAGTTAGTGAACGAGATGGTATCAACTATGGTTTTTATAAATATATCAAAAAAAAATTATTTGTCTAGTTTTTGAATATACGAATTTTAGACTTTCATGTAATTTCCCTGGAAATAATTTTTTGTCCAAATTGAAACCGACATACCTGTAGAGCAAAATTGACAATCATTGAAACGACGCCATTTTAATAGAAAAAAATTAATTTACCGATAAATACATAAACTTTTGAAATTTTATGATTTTTCTCCCAAAGTATAGATATTTACTAGAATTTCCAGAAACTTTGTAGACTTTCTGATTTTCCCTGATGGGATGGAATGAAGCCATTCACAGTTCCGACATTGGCTTATCCGTCTCATTTGGCACATATTGTTTGTTACATGTATTATAATAAAAATAAAAATAAAAATAAAAATAAAAATAAAAATAAAATCATTAACCTTGTGTAAATAAACCATTTGCCTCACTATTACAAAGTAGGAATTGACTACTACTACATATGGAAAATACGCACTCCTAATTGAACATGCGTGCGTACCTGATTAGTCCAATACTACTATGTTGCGTACTCCATTTATTTTATTATAAAGTATTCAAATATAGTAGTAATGTTTTAATCTTTTTATAGGGAGTATTTTATTTTCGAGAAAGATTGACCAACTCAGTCTGCTCTCTCAACCGCCTTCGAGCATTGATGTTTAATAATTTTAGTAGATTCAAGCACAAAGGATTATCTAAGTTAAATATTTTCCCTTTTGCTCAGCTTGAGACAGCTATTAAAGAAGTTTCACCCATAAATATCTCTCCCTTCCATCTCAGTTTAATGGAGTATCTACAATCACATCACACGAAAACCCTAAAATAATAAAAAGTTGCAAAAAGGAAAAAGAAAAAAAAGTGAAAATAATGGATAAATTGAAAATGTGATGGACATGGTGATTGGGTTAGGGTATGTATGTATAATATATGAGCTGTGGAAATGGAATAGTGGAGAGAGTACAGGCTGTACCACTTTTTTCGTTTTGCAAATCGGTCACCAACTTCAATATATTTTGTGACATACATATATTTGAGAATAGTAGTAGTAGTAGCAGTAGTGTATATCCTCATTTATTCCATTCCAGATATTGAATTAAATCATAGTATTAGGTACAAATACGTATACACATTTGAAACACGACAACTGATTTTAAGCTAGCTTCTACTTTCAACATTTTATGTGATTAGGGAAGTCATCAACACAAATCCCACTTTTTTTTTTAAAATCAAAAGAATATCACTTCACTTGAATGTCGACCAACACTTTTCAATCAGCTCAGCTGAATCGTTGATATCGAATTGACACATTTCTAAGCACTAACTTATCATTTACTATAATCTTAAGATCGTTTAAATAATTGTAAACAATTCCATTTAATTTTTAATCATTTATAATTATTATGTTGTTGAAAACTTGGTAGAGATGGGTCAATCTATCGACACCCAGAAGATGAGGTATTAGAGCATCACTAATGGGGAGGACGATAGCGCGCCCAATGCGTCGGGCGCGCTATCGTCCGCCATTGTGGTTCCGCGGACGACGGACGATGCGTCATCCGCGCCCGACGCTTAGTCCGCGGACGAAGCGCGGACGATAGGGCATCATCCGCGTCATCGTCCGCCCACTGTGGAGACGCGGACGATGCAACGCCTTTTTGTTTTTCTTTTTTAATTTTTTAAATTCGAAATTTGTCTATTTAAACCTCGATTATCATTCCATTTTTCATACGAACATTTCTCGCATCAGTTCTCTCATCTCTCACACATCTCTCCAAATCTCACAAGCCAAAATGAACAACGACGACCACCGGAGTTCCTCGGAGGACGGTAGTCCGACCTTGACTCGAGCCTTAAATACAGTCGTGCACGACGCAATGGCGGAATGCTTAGCCATAATGCAACGCGAGGAGGCGGAGGAGGCGGAGCAGATCCCCAGGCCTATTCGACGTCAGAAGTCTGTCCGACGCGATCACGCCACAGCTCACGAACGTCTAGTTGCAGACTATTTTGCCGACCAACCACGATGGGGCCCGGCTGTTTTCCGTCGTCGGTTTAGGATGCCTCGTTACCTTTTTCTCAGCATTGTCCAGACGTTGGAGTCCCGTGATGAATAGTGAAAGGGCCGGCGCGTCTCTGGTTCAAGGAAGTCCTCGCCGATGTCATGTATGCGTGCATAATTTTACACAACATGATAGTCGAACATGAGGGTATGAGCATCACCGATTGAACCGATGACGAAGGTGCATCTAGCTCCTCCGGCACGGCGACCCCGCCCCCCGCTCAAGGATTGTCAACGGGCTTCAATGAGGTTCAATCTAGACAGGCCTCAATGCGCAACCAACACGACCATGCGCAGCTCATGAATGACATGATTGAAGAAGTGTGGGTCCGTAACCGCCGTCGCTGAGTTTGCGTATTTTTTTAAAATCCGTATTGTAATGTATTAATTTTATAAATGAAATAAAGGTTTTTCCCAATTTTTTTAGTTATTTAAATATTCAAATAGAAGAAAATGCTTAGGGCGCCCCTTAGGGTGCGTCCTAAGGCGCGGCTTAGGGCGCCCCACTGCAGGTGGAAGGGCAGGAGGATAAAATGCTGACGTAGCGGTGCATAGGGCGGGCTTTAGGGCGCATCTTAGGGCGGCCCATTGTTGATGCTCTTATACATGCATCTATGCTTCTTCTTTTTTTTTTGTCATTTTTCTTTCGTTTTGCTTTTGTGATTATATATATTGATAGGTCTATTCATTAATTAATAAAGCAAGTTATTAATATATATTACACGGAGGACGGATGGCTTATTTTTCTATGTCTGTATATGCAAACAACACTCTTTTTTCGTATATTATTATACTACCTCCGTCCCCAAAAATTTGTCCCACTTTGACCCGACACGGGTTTTAAGAAATGAAATGAAAATTGAGTTGAAAAAGTTAGTGGATTGTGGGTCCTACTTTTATATATTAGTTTTATAATAAAATGTGAGTAGGAATGAGTTAGTGGAATATGAGGTCCACTACCAAAAATGGTAAAAAGTGAAACGGAACAAATTTTTGGGGGACAGACAAAAATGGAAAAATGGAACAAATTTTCAGGGACGGATGTAGTATAATTAACATAATAAAGCTGGTTTCGTATCTAAAATGTGAATTGTGATTCCAATTCAACGGATTGAATCCGATGCCAATCAAGAATGAAAACAAGAAGAAGAACAAAAGGGGAATTTACGTGGTTCGGTCGTAAGACCTACATCCACGGAGAAGACGATCTAATTCTTATTCAATCACACCAAAAAATAGTACAAGAACTACAGCTTAACACCATGTGATATGGCTTTTAAAGAGTTGCATTGCAAGTGTGATGTGGGTGAGATGCATGCCTTATAGTTGACGGTAGAGATGCACTTTACACATCTATCACCATCTTGCACTTTTCACACTCATGCACCCTTCCATTTGTGATCAAACCACAAATATCACACCAACATAGACTTGTATCCATATCTATAAATTTTGAGCTGGTATAGAGTTTGAATCTTTGGCATTTCAAAGAATTTCCGCACTGACCATATAAGGGGAAAATTAAAGGTAATGGTTTGAAATATTTGCAAGAAACAACACACTCGTAGTATGTAGGAGAAGATATGGGTGTTACACAGAAATTACATATCTTCAACTCATTCGTCTTCCTCCTCGTCTTCCTCATCCATCATCTTGCTGTGATCATCTTTATTATATGACTTTGAAACCAGCCTCAAAGGGTGCTTGAGGTAATTGAATAAAACCAAAAACTTGTTGTGGTTTGAAGCATATCCACTGTTGTCGTGTCTTCTAACATCGTGCTAAACAAGTCTACGCTCTTCAGACAAGATGTGATCGAGTCAAAAGTATCTTTTAGAGGGGATTTACCCAATTTACAAAAAGGTGTGATAAGCTTCTTGAATATGTCATGAACATGTAGAGGGAACTTTACTGTACCATCATCATCATCATCATGTTCTCTGCAATGATCAATAGCAAATTATAAGTAATACTCACTCTGGCAACCACTAAAAGTCCTGATAACAGTTTAACCTTCTACAGAGATGACTCCCCTCTTCGTATGGATTGTTGTTTCTCTCCTCTTCAAATGGATTGCTGCTTCTGCAAGCATATCCATTACACTGGCTGTTATAATTGACCATATATATGCATTAACAAAACTAAAGGAACAGATGTACATAATTGGATTGATCTCAATTGTGACCGTGTGTACACTAAAATCTGTATGTATAGATTCTCACTTATCCACATACTCTTAATTTAAATTATTTAATATATATAATTGATGTCCTGAACATGAACATATCACTTCATTGTTGAGTCTTGAGGCATATTTGTACTGCGAGGTTTTATGAGTAATTTGTCGGGCAATAGCTATCTATTGCTTCGTAATGTACCTAATAAAACAATTTGGTATGTTTAACAAACTTAAATACGATTGATTCCCATACGTCTTTAGCTCTATCTCCCAATGCAGAATTCCTGCTGGCTCCGCTTGATTTTTGACTTGATCAACTTAATGTCGTAGTTTTTGCCTTCTTTTCTTGATCCGTTCGTCCGCCCTACTGATTTGTTCCTTCATCTGAATATGGCGGTTTTCACACACACCTGGCTCAAATTTGGCTGTTAGTTTACAGAATTTGATGCAGTTTTACTCCCTCCGTTATGTGATAATAGAGACGTTTCTTTTCGACACGCAATTTAAGAAAAACTGTGTTAGGTGAATTAAGTAAGAAAGAAAAATAAGAAATGAAAAAGATACAGAGATAGAGAGAATAAAGTAAGAGAGAGTAAAGTACTTCATTAGTTCCTTGTTAATAGAGACACTTCTTTTCGGCACAGAGATTAAGAATAGTGTGTTAATTGGAAGGTTAATAAAATAGTAGAGAATAAAGTACTAAGAGAGATGAAGACATAATAAAGTAAAAGTGAATGTTACTTTTTGCTAAAAATATAAATGACTCAATTATCATGGAACTTCCAAAATGTAAAATGATACAATTAACATGGAACAGAATGAGTACAAGAATTTGCAAATATAATTTTTCATAGATTCCTTTATTTGTTTTTTGGCAGAGAGCAATGTATTTGTCAATGCAAATGTGAGCCAAGAGTTCCCATTCAACATGTTTCTAAACAATTGGAGAGGACCGAACTTACGCACATATGTGATTAAAGGCATTGGGATATACATCAAACAAGTATATGCTTCTCTATTTTCCATTGCATTGCACGATTTTCTAATAGCCAACACTTGTTAATATCTAACATTCTTTTTAGATCATTTACAACTTCCGCCGGTTTTATGTCTATTTGATCTATTAAAATTGAGTTTGGTGTTTTTAGGTCACCTATAGTTTCCACCGGTTTTATGGTCTATTTGGTGTATTAAAATTGAGTTTGGTGCTTTTACACTATTATTTGGATTGCGGATGCGGTCACCTACAACATCCACCGGTTTTGTGATCTATTTGTTCCATTAAAATTGAGTTTGATGGTTATTTTCTAATAGCTAATTTTTAGAGTTGTCAACTGGGCTCGTTCGTCAAAGAAATGGAACGGGTTTGGGTTGGGCTTGTTGAGTGTAACGGGCTCCATTTGGGCCTATTTGTAAACCCAGAACCAGCCCTGAACCATGCCCGTACCAAGCCCAGCCCGAGCCCAACCCTGCCCATATTCAATCCACTTATTTTAACATGTTTAGGTTTAGGATATTTAATATAATAATATACAAATTTGTCAGGAAATATTTAGTTTCAACTTTTTAAATTGGCGTGCCAACCCACTTAATTAAAATAATGGTTAATGAGTGGTTAATAAAAGTTGTGTTCCAATAGAGCCTCTCCAATTTCAATTTTCATTCCATAGGTCTTCTTCCCTTTAATATCATACCCATTTCTACACCCCGTAACAATCCATGAACAATTATGTCTCCATCGATCTTATTCCCAATTTTCTCGTATAATCGGCTATGGAGGAGAGAGGCATAACTTTCACTATTTCCAATTCTCCGATTTCAAATTTCCAACTGGTACAATCTTAATTGTTCTTCTCTCTTATAAACCCATGTATTGTATTCTCCACGTCATCTTCATCCTTACTCCAATTCTCTTACTCTTATTCTCTACATCCTCAGTCTTTGTTGTCCAGAATCTAAATTTTGTCCATCCAACTGTTCATCTGATGAATTTGGTGTTGTCGAGAATCATCCGATCGAAGTATCATTTGTCTGATTTGGTGATGTTGAAGTACCTAGTTTGTTTTGATTTTGGATTTAGATAGTTGTTCTGATTTATACACTAGTACCCTTTTCTTTTGTTTCAGGAGCCAAAAAATATTGGTCACTTTGCTTCCTTTTTTTCATTTTTGGTAAGTGGACCTCTTTTTCCATTATTTCATTCACTCACTTTATATTACTCCATTTGTTCCGCTATAGTTGAGACATTTTATTTCGGCACATAGTCATAGAAAAAAATGTTTATTAGTTAAATGAAGGGACAGAAAAGTAAGAGAGAAGTAATATATAGAATAAAGTAAAAAAATGAATAAAGTAAGAGAGATAATGGACTAGAAAAAGAAAAGTGAGTTAATTATTACAGTACCATATAGGGAAATGACTCAACTATAAACAAAAACTTCCCAAAATGAAAAAATGACTCACTTATGATGGAACGGGGGGGTGGGGGTATAAAAATAATACTCCCTCCGTCTCGCACTACTTGCACTTATTTCCTTTCTGGGCGTCCCAAGTTATTTGCACTCTTTCCATTTTTAGTAACAATTTATACCTACAGCCGTAATTGTTGACTTTGTCTATCACTCATTCCTTAATCTCCGTGCCCAAAAGGAAATGTGCGAGTAGTGCGGGACGGAGGGAGTATACAACAATGAACTCAAATTCCACTAATTTTTTCCACTATTTTCTTGATATTTCTTAAAACTCGCACCGAGTCAGTTATTTGCTTACATAGGACAGTAATTTGCTTTAACAAAAATACATTACACCTATTGGGAAAACTAATATAAAGTTCACTTTCAATGGCTATCTAAATTTCTATGATAGCTGGAGTTGTCAAATAGACTAAATTGATAGTTTGAGGCCCAGTCCAACTCAAACCGAATGTGGAAATCGCAGCGTTTCAAAGATGGGGGCGAAATCACGTCCCTGCGCATTCCCGGTCAGGTGGCTAGTGCGACTCGACCTGGAATATTTAAACATAGAATAAAACTTTATATAAAAAGTTTAATGCGACAACTTCATTTTTAATCATTTATAATTAGTATGTTGTTTAAAACTTGGTAAAGACGGGTCAATTAATAGACACCCAGAAGATGTGATACATGCATCTGTGCTTTTTATTTTTGTCATTTTTCTTTCTTTTTGCTTTTTGTGATAATATTGATAGGTCTATTCATTATTTAATAAAGCAATTAATAAGTATATATTACACGGATGACGGATGGACTATCATTCTATGTCGGTATACGCAAATAACAGTCTTTTTTTTCCTCATATAATAGTATTGTATAATTAACATAATAAAGTTGGTTTCACATCTAAAACTTGTCATATTTCAAATTTCTTTTATTTTAACCCTTAAATTCTTTGTTTCATGTTTTGAAGTATGAGCGTAGAATATAGGCTTTCCAAGAAAAAAGTAAAAATAATTGGAACTTGTTACAAAGTATTGTAGTAATTTAGTTTTATGGAAACGTTGACTCAGGCTCATTATAATGTGTTACTATATGGTTTTTACTTTTTATATTTCTTGGTTTTTTTAACTACATTTTGCAATGGCTCGCTTCCAATAACTTAATTTTTAGACGATGAGAAAGTCGAAGTTATCATTAGAAAATTATTAACCACAATTCTTTAGTGGTACATTGAAAGAATGCAAACTCTAACAACAAGGCGTCAAGGCATAGGAATATTACAAAATTGAGTTATTAAAAAATAAAAATTTGAATTCACGCCAAAATTTGATCTCTTTCTAATACTTCCTATAAACCTATATTCTTGAGGGAATTGTATAATTTTCCTATCCTGATCCGTCCATGTTAATTTCCAGCAGAATTTGACTTATAAATCTACATGTACAGTTTTTAAAATTTTATAACGTGATCCATGAATTTTGCAGCCAGATAACCCTACAAATCTTGTTTATTAATCAAAACTGATTCCATTGAGAAAGATTGCGTATAGGGATATTTATCTCTAAAACCATGAACTTTTTCAAAAATTGGGTATTTCCTATAAATTTTGAAATTGGTCTATAATATCACAAACTTTGCATTTTATTTGGTATTTCTCAAACTCAAATAAAATGTTTTCATCAAAATCTTATTTTATGTAGACAACCGTGATACGTTTTATGTTATTTTAAATCACTTTTTAAGTTCATAACATGTAGGATAAAAAGTCTCATTGAAAATCACGTTGATTTAATTGTGTCAAGTATGATAATAAAAAAAGCATCGTAAGTTAGTCAAATATAGTAATAGACATGCCGTGGGAAATACCAAACAAAGTACAAAAGTTTGTGATATTATATACCAATTTTAAAGTTCATGGGAAATACCAAATTTTTAGCAAAGTTTATGGTTTTAGAGACCAATTTCCCAATATATTATTCTGAAAGACAAAACAAACGATTACTATATCAGTAGAAGATGCAAATCCAAAATACAAAACGCACAATAAACATAACCAGATATAACACAAAAACACAGCTCCTATGGTTCCAATCATCGAATGAATACAATAGTGCCTAATCATGTGGCCTACAACACTATACAAGAAAGGTTAGCGAACAAACTGCAAATGAACAAGTCTGTTCGTGTACATTCAGCCCCTGTATACAAACATCGACTCAACTTGAACTACGTTTGTATTTTCTTGTTTCGCCAAATAACCTTTACCGTAGAGCATACATAGTGCAGATACAGAACTTCGTTGGGCCATGGTATATCGGGGATATTCCTTCTGTAATCTCCCAAAACATGTTGCTAGAACTCTTCAATATTTTTAGCACCTAACTTCATACGAACCAGCTTTTGTCATGTAACGAACCCATTCCACGGTGTTGTAGCCACTCTTCTCCCATACCTGCAAAAATATGTGCAATAAAATTATAGCAGTCCTAGATTTGAATAGTTCATATCATATGGAGTCTGGCAACTACCTTCAGGAAACGAACACGCAATCCAGAAGCTGTGAACATAGGTACCTGCCATGTATATGGTTGAATTGCAAGAGACATGTGAAACTACTAAGAATCTTCATTCTAAAAATTATTTCAGCCGAATAGAAACAAACAAAACAGCATATGTAAAACACAAGCAAAGAGGATACAATTTATATCTCAAACTCATATGGTGGTGTCAGTCAAAAACATACCAACTATTTTGTTGAAGTCCTAAAAGCAAATTCAAGGATATTATGCAATCCAAAAGCGGGTGAGGAAATTAAGAATCAAAAGATAGCCAAAAACCACATCCAGCAAAGCTTAAATCTGAACAATAAGGCTATGTTATCATTATCTTTTAGATGGTGACAAACACCAATATCATTTATGTTGTCATATACTATATGTCAGTAAATTGGCTATCAGGTTAATCCTACTTCTATGTAATACTCCTCCATCCACCAACTATTTCTCACTTTCCATTTATAGTAGGGCCCGCACAACACACCACACGCACCAAAACATTTGAAGTGGACCCTTACTCGGCTCACAAACCACCAACCACTATATTCAAACCCATGTCGTCCACAATGTGGGAAACTTTTTGGGAACGGAGGGAGTATAAACCTTATTGTAGCTAAGTTTGACTTTCGTATAATCTTTTTAAGTTTTAACATTTATAAATTTAACCTCCAGATATTCCTTAAAGTCAGACTTAAGTCTCGACTACACCTCTTTACCCTTAAAAGAGAAGCTCCAAATACATGCAAAATCCCCGGATCTCCTTGCACTAAACCCTACAATCTTTAAAACCTTTGGCCAGAACACTACAAAACTTAAAGCTGTTTCAGCAAATCAAATGAAAATTTTGATAACAACACAAAACCTAAATCTTGACCCAGAATATAAAGCTAATTTCAAAAACCACACCAACTACAAAGATTTGAGCAGTTTTTGCAAATAAACTATACCCTGAAGTTGACGCTAGCAAAAAAAACTTAAAATGATATCAGTTAAAATGACTTGCACAGACAACTTCATTATACTACTCCCTCCGTCCCAAAAGAATATGCACTTTGGGTTCGATACGAGTGTTAATGCAAAATTGGTAAAGTAAGAGATAGGTAGAGAGAAAAAGTAATTAAAGTATTGTTAGTGGAGAATGGGTCCCACCCCATTAGAGAGAAGAGTTTACAAAATTAGAAAGTGCATATTCTTTTGGGACGGACTGAAAAGGAAAGAGTGCATATTCTTATGGAACACGGAGGGAGTATTACGCAAAGTTGCAAACTTCTGATCTCATTAATTAGCATGCATTGCTAAGAATTACGCTACTAGGAAAATGGAGGCCGCGTCCAAGACTTCTTTTCTGTTATTGTGGATATTAGCTCTACTTCAGCCCTCAATGTCGGCTCAGTTTGCCCCGGAAATTTTCTTATCCTGAAAAGAATCCAGAAAGCCCACGATCAAGCTTAATAAATAACATGAAAAAGCATATTACAAAACTTTCTATCCTGTTTCACAATGAATAAAGTTACCATATAACCCCAAACAAACTGAGCAGAACAGCTTTCACTATAAAGAGAGCAGGAGAAGGTAAAGTAAAATGTCAAATAAAACATATAAATGTGCTTGAGTAAAGAATGGTGATTCCAAGGAAAAAATTTTACCAAGCAAAGGAATGAAAGGAGATAGGAAAGACATGACATTCCCTCCCTTTCTGTATCAAGCACCTCTCTAGATTTTGAGGCTTTACATGCATTCAAATAGTGGTGCAACAAAAGTATTACACTCTAATTCGACATAAAACATGTACTATTAACGATGATGATTCCCCTTGGGATGGATTTTTATGTAGATAAATATGGCAACAGTTGCCAGTACCCCAATTAATAAACAGTAAGAGCAGCATGTATAGGATCACCCTGATTCTTAAGTTTAGAAAAGAAAGAAGAGTAAAGGTGTTGGACATAAACAATATCTGGCAAAAGTAAGATATATTGCAAGTCAACAATCAATCACATGTCCAATTTCAAATTCATACTTTAGAAATAATAAACCAATTCGGTAGGAGATTGCAGCTCAATTTTTATAGACATGAACTTGGTGTTCTGAAAGGAAAGTCTAGCAAGGAGTTTCCAGGCTACTCATGGATTTATAACAGTGTTTATTTACATTATTCTGCCTGGCTCTTTAGTTTTAATTTTAATAATACAGCATTGCATTCTTTAAAAACCATCATTTAAGTGAGACAGTGAATAGAACAGGAACTTGAAGGTATTCCACTGGAATAAAACTCAAAGGTGCTTACATGATGATACAGACTAGAAAGAACTAACTTCCAGACCAAACAATCAATAGAAGGACTGTACTTTGCCTTCCCTGATGTCACCTGAAAACTTGTTTTTGCTGTTTGTTTTGGAACTGGAATCTTAATAACCACTCCAAGTGCAAACATTTTAGCCGCAAAAACACTCTTCACCTATGATGAAGAATAGTGTTATGAAAATTTCTGTTGCTATTAAAAGTGATATGAAATCAATGTTTGCATCACCAACCTTTACATTCACTTCCATACGCGTTCGACCCAGTTCCTTGATAGTTGGCAAAACCCGAAATGGAAGATTAACTCCCTCAGTAATACGATACCTGTGGTGCAAAGGCAATTATAGGTATAAGAAAGCTGGTAAAGTCAAGGAAAGCTCTGCTTATTAAATTCCAGATTAAAATATCTAACCATGAAAATAAAAATAAAAATGATTGGTTGTAACTGGTAATAAAATGTTTAAGAGGGAATTAGCCCTACATTTCCCATTTGAATGTGACTCTCAAAGCTAAACAAAATGTAGTTAAGGCAACCATAACCAGCATTGAAGAGATTCAGAAGACAAAATAAAGAAATGATTCTTCTAGAATAACTTTCAGAGTACACCTGGAATTTTGTCAGTCAAGATTTATCCTACTTAGAGTTAGTATTACCAATAAAAAGGAATGAAGTAGATCTAAGCTTACCCTAGTGATATATTTGATCTATTGAAGATCTTTCATAACACAGATTGTGTACAAATGGTAAGATATAAGAGATGTGCGTACAATTATATCAAATGTACCATAATAAAACTCATTATTTAATATAAACTCTAGATATCTTTGTAGGAAATTTAAAATTTAAAATTTAAACATCAGCTTACTTCATCAATTCGAATTCACCATCTGGAGGAACAAAACTAACAGTCTTTTCGGAATTGAATCTTGTAAGGTTCACACATTGATGGAATGTGACATCATCAAGCTCAATAGTTTTTCCACTGCAACCCAAAATAGAAAAAAACTGGTTACCAAGCAAAACATAATATCATTGTACAGGTTAATAATGATAAAACTGGCTAGAGAATACATGGAAGATGCCTAGTATTGCCTAGGTGAATACTAACTAAAGAATAGTAACAAAGCAGGCCGGGATTTGAGCTGTGATTCTTTCTCCAGTCCGATTTTATCATTCAATCCCAACTTCAAATCAGGCATCCCCTAAAGAAAGCATTTCATAAGAATCTTCCCTGTTACATCACAACGTAGAACACTACCTACAAAGGACATATGGAAAATGGGCATTATTAAAAAAGTTGCATCAAAAAATAAGGACATCCATACTATGTAAATGGTAGCAGGCACCAGGCAAACAAGAATAAAAATGCATTATGCAACTATTTCACAATGAATAGATACTTTACCTTTTGAAGACATAAGAAGATTGACACTTTCCACAATATCAAGAAACACCTACGAAGAAAAAAACTGTTTGGGTCACTTCGATAGCAAGAGGAAAAACTACAACAGTAGCAATCTGAATACCCTACCTCATTTTTCTTATATACTAGGCCCTCCCTGCGCCACCCAACAGCACCAGTAACTTGTAAAGTTGCATTTGGAACGGGTTTATCAGCAGTCTGTAAGTTATTCACACATGGGAAAGGTTAGTATCACACACTCATAATAATATCAAACAACTTAATCTGTTAGATATCTCTTCAATGCTACAACTTCCACAATTCAAATACATCCACAAGATAGTCATGAATAACCTCTGACCTTGGATGAAAAAGGAGAGCGCACACCCTCTTGAGTTATATAAAGCTTCAAGATTTCAGGAGAAAGGTTTTAAGGATAACCAAAATCCATAATTTCTGCAATCGAAATGCAAAACATCAGAACTTTATCCAGCCATTTAGC
Organism: Salvia splendens; assembly: GCF_004379255.2. Taxonomy (NCBI): domain Eukaryota; kingdom Viridiplantae; phylum Streptophyta; class Magnoliopsida; order Lamiales; family Lamiaceae; genus Salvia; species Salvia splendens. The sequence continues at coordinate 5,835,052 of NC_056042.1, forward strand.
CAGTTTGGCTCCACAAAGATTTTATTTACTCTTCATACTGCTTTATTCACTAACGACTAACGAGTACTGGAAGTATGGTGCAGGTTTATCCAACACTTCCAAGAAACAATAGAAGACAAGTATTCTTCATCTTTTATACCCTAACTTTGGCTAATAAAGAGAGTTCAGTGATTTGATTGGCATCAACGTTTTGTGCAAAACGATTGTAAAAACTAAAAAAATTCACATCAAGATCAAGGCTCCCTGTGAATTTTTTATTTCCCATGGAAAATGAAGAATGGAATATAACATAAGCCACGCCAAAGAGTTCCAGAAAAAAAAACAAAACAAATAACTGTCACAGATACTCCTTCAGCAAACATATTCATAATTATAACTTCAGTGAGGGAATTACTTCTCATAACACAAAAGGTCTTCTTGAGAAGAAAGTGAATAAGAAAATGTTCAGTAGACATACCATCTAACAGTTCATATATCAGAACGAAGTTGTTGCGGATGGCATCCTCATCAAAAGATCCTCCAAAATATGATTTAAATAATGTGACTGCCTGAACGTAAGAACATAATCGCATCAGCCATCAAGTGAACTAGAAAAATATGTGAAAGATATAAGCTCCCTAACAGCTTAGTCAAAGCCACAAATTATTTCTTGAGGCTTCAGTGATCATAAGTTCATAATGATTAACAACTATATAATATCTACTGTAAAGGACTAATGAGAGGGAGGAGAAGACCAACCCAAAACTATATATCCACTAAATTCTCCAACTACAAGGTATTCCACAAAGCACACAGATCCCCAGAAAGGGATCACAAGCTAGGCTAGTATATGATGCACACATAATAAGATAAATTTAACCATGAGATACCTCAACGACAAACTTGAATGCACAAGCGACATTTGCATTGCTGCTTACTACAATCACGATATAGACATTGCTAATTCTCATGTAAAAGAATGAGCATCCTCCAATCTGCCGAACAGGACAGGTGCCAAGTTCCTTTGTTTGCATGATATGGACTTGGAAGGCATCCACCATGTTGCCTCTGATAAGTTTAAGCAGAAACACTGTTATGCATGTTCAGATTAATGTGATAATTTATTTAGATATACATATGTATATACTCTACTTTTTTGTGTAAATGTAATTATATAAAGTCTCAGATCAATCAACAAGAACCAAGAAACAAATAAGATAGTAATTCAAGAAATGAAAGCGATGGATTTCCAGCTAAACAGCACAAAACTAAGTTCTATCTAAAATTCACAGCATTAGGCTTGAGCTGGAACCCAGAACCAAAATCTCAATAATGATAAAACAGCATTTAGTCATTTACACAACGGATGAACGGAAGTTGGTGAAGAAGAATTACTTGCCAGTGATAAATCAATTTCAGATTTGAATTTAGAAAGCAGATTTAGTCCAGCCTTTCCTTAACGGCTTAACCCCAGAAGGTCGGTAGATACCAGATATCAAGTCAAGTACATAAGATGATATCTCGTGAATTTCTAGTGGTCATGATTAGTTGGATACTTGGATGATGATCTTTCCTAATTTAAATTTTCCATGGGTAGCATCAGGCACCAATTTTCAATCAAAATACCCGATTATCGTAAACATATATTTCTGGCACCTGACCACACTTTAACAGGACAAATGTATAAAAGTATCTTTATGCAGGTAAGATAGTTTGGACTGGATACAACATCAGTGCATGATTTACAAGAATCTGCTACGTCAACAAAAGATTATTGGAAGTATTGGGGTGGACAGAACACAGAATGGATAGTACATGAATAAGGGTTTAGAATGTCATATTTTTCATTGTACTGTTATACAAAACTTTGGTACTACAAACATCTTTCATTTTGTGGCTGATATTTGTTTACTTCCACTGCATTCTAAAATCAAAGCTAGCAGTTAATTCAAATTTAGCATCTTACTAAATGCAATTCTGAGATTTCTATGGTCCAAGCATGTCCAGGACTCTTCTATTGCCTGCGTAACTAGCCTTCAGTTGTACAAGTCCGTGCTACCTTGATCACTTCCTAATAATCTTATCTTGTAGGAGTATAGTATATACTATTTGTGGAGTACCTATTGAACCATGTCAGATTATACTGATTCACCATTTGTGATTTTTATTTCTATAGAAGTTACTTCATTTTATAGACTATAAAATCCAAACAAATGTCAAAAGTTGAATAGCCTCAGTCTTCTTGACCACTACAAGCACACAAAAGATGAGCTTTTAACTTCATTGACATTTGACAGAAAAAAATCCTTAACTATCTGTTGGAATCGACATGATAAATCTATCAAGATGCAAAACTATCGTAGCAGAACGGATCCATAGGTTATTTAATACTAATAGCTCTTTCGACAGAATTGAGGGCGGAATCAGCAGATTCAGATGCTGATGGCTGCCTTAATTGCAAAAAAATGTTGCCTTTTCTGCACCGTAAAGAGTTCAAAAAAACAACCAAGATTTTTATAATTCACCAGACAGAATGGGTATACACTATTACTTTTATAATTCACCAGAGATTTCATGTAAACAAAGAGCTATCATCTTATTTCTTTTGCATCTCCATTAATCTAAGAGCTGAAAAAGACCCTCAAAGCTCCAAGCCAGTTACCACTTCAGATTCAAATCCCATTTCTTCAACACAAAACGTTAACTACACAATATGACACAAGTTATCCAGGTTACTGATTTCACCCATATCCCTCCACATCTCCTTCACACCTTCAACTATACTTAGCGGTAGCAAAAGAAATGCAACAACGCCGGAAATTCAATCATATAATACATAAATCTCATTTACAAACAGCATTTCCAGTGAATTCTCGAGAGAATTGTCGTAAGCAATTACAGCAATCTCAAGCATAAATATATAGAAAGAGAAAATTGGAGGGGAGGACTGACCCGTCGTCGTCACGGTAGAGGCGATTGATAAGAACATCGCCGCGAAGATTGAGGAAGTAAATCGCGGAAGCCGCCAGCGGCATGGCAGAGATCTCTCCGATCGAGTGAGATGAGAAACGAGATCTGCTCCCCTTGAAGAAATTTTGCTGGCGATGGAAATGTATTCAAGTTAATTCTACAGTCAGCGAACAGCTCTTTCGTTAACTACTGCGCCTTATTTATTTTCGCTTTTATATTTTGGGTTTAATATCTCTGTCTAAATTGAAATGATATACCAAATTCAATTATCACACGTCGATTCACATAAAATGCTAAGATGAAGGATTTTTAACTAAAATTAAAATAAATCTTAAATATACTGTATAAGCAAAGCTAAGAGCTCGAAAATTCATGGATAATCAAATATTGTTCCTGTCAACATTCGGTTCATGAATCAAGATTAGATGTTGCAGTATTTTCCACCTTCGAAGGCATAGATTAGTCATGTCTTGAAAGCTCATCGAATTTAAACTATACTCCTTAAACACGGCTGATAGTAATGTCTCCTACTTTATTCTCTAGACATTTCATTTTTTAATCTATTCTATAGTTTTATACCCTAACTCGGTCAAATATTAATTTTTTAAATCTTGTGTCTAGAAATGTATGAGATAGAGTACTATAAATGAAGTGAAGTGCATAGAGTCGGTGAGGAGCGAGAGCTGGGAGTTAATAAAGAGGTTGCCCAAGTGCTTCGAAATTTTATAAGGTAAATGATCAATTTTATCATATCATTGGGGCATTTATAAAAAATATCACACTGTTTAAGTAATTACTACTACTGCTATATCACTTCTTTACTCACTAGGATTCAAAATGAACTGCATTAGCAACAGAAACCCAATAACAGTGACAGATTCATTAGCAACAGAATGCCAATAACAGTGACAGATTCATTAGCAACAGAAAAGCCAATACAGTGACAGAATCATGTTTTTGTAATACATATCAATGCGTAAACACTGTTTTTTAAGAAATTAAATCCACTTTTCTGGTTGCACTGTCTAGGTATGGCAGAGTATCAGTCAGAATCTGATGATGCTTCAGATCTAGGATTGAGTTTTGTTACCATATCAGACAGTGTCTCTCCTATGTCTTCTACATCATCTCTTCCGAAACCCCAACTTCCCAGTATCTCCGACCCCAACGCCCCCCGTGCAATCCCCAACTTCCGAAGATTCTGCAGTCGATTATCCAGAAATGGCAAAATGGCAATGCTGGACCGTAGTCTTGCTGCCATTGGGACCGAGTGGACTTCAAGCGACCCTCTTGATGATGATGAATCCGACACTTGCGTATTTAACAGCTCCCCACGTTCACCAACAAATTTCCCAAATATTGAAGGATAAGGCAATGGTATGGGGAGAGGGCATTGAGCTACTGAGAGATGAGAGAACTTAGGTCTTCTTACTGCATTTGTATAAGCAGCCTGCACTGCTTCTGTTACTTCACAAACTGAAGCCCTTTCCGATCCTGAGATTAATTTACACAAATCAATAATTCAATGTTAAATCAGACAATCGGTAACATTTCTCACTATACCATGAAGATCTGAAAGACTGACACTGTTATAGGTGTATCCCATTGATGATAATAAAATCAAATAACTTCTGAATTTACCAATATTGTCCCCATTTACATCCTAAAGGTGTGTACTGTGTACTCAGATCTGTTCATATTATTTTCATTGATAACAAACCATCTTTAGAAGAATCGAAGATCTCCATCTAATATACACACACAAAAGGATGCATCTGTCTCATTTTGTAGATATAATTGTATGGATTAAGTTGAATTTTTGCATTAGTTTTGGATGATCTTTTCAGATTAATGCAAACTCGAGATCATATGGATTTTTTTCTACATTAAGAGCATTTTTTTAGTTCACTATTCACCACCAAAAGCTGCATAAAATGCTTGGCGATGATTTAAAAAACATAACAAATGAAGGAAGCTCTCAGCATTACCTGATGCAAAGGCTCCATGAATGATCATAGACTCCAAAGCTTGCATGTCTTCGACATCTTCAGCTGTTTCTGGAGTTAGCGGCTGCAATGTCTCCAACAAAGGTTGCTGGAACCCGGTACCTAGTATACATGGATTTGATATTTCATATACAACATCAATTTAATGTCAACACAAGGGTGAGGTAGATACCAGAATATAGTACCTGTCAAAGCAGGAGCTGGCATAGAAGCATCCAAAACGGCAACCATATTCTGACAACCCTGTCCGGCTAAAATTTGTATAAGGTCATTCATAGTTACTGCACCAGATGTCGAGACGTATTGCGCACTGGGCCCATGTGGCTCCATTCTGAAAGGGAGACTGATAGAATGAAGTGCAGATGCATAAACAGCACTCGTGTGGTAAGGCTTTCGATCTTCCAAATAAAGGTACTTGGACATTTTACCTTCGTCATTGGAAAAAAAGCATACGCAGTTATAAAATGCAACTATTGATATTGAAAGATTTACGCAAGTTACAGTCAATTGGACGCGATAACGTTTAGATAATTAATACTCCCCTTTCCCATCATACCATATGAAACTGCTCATTTATTTTGGACACATTGGTTGGTGTCCAACAGCATGTGCAATGTTAAAAAGAGATAAGGGCCCACAAACTTTATCCCGAAAAGGGAATGAGACATTCCAAATGGGACAAAGGGAGTAAAAAGACCCCCTAAAAAAGAAATTAGAAAAGATCCATATTAATGGTTTACTTGATACTATATCTTTTTATCTTCAATCTGCGGATACTACAATTATGGGATAAAGACAATCACCAAACCAATAAAGGCGAGCCTTTCAGGATGATTGCATGCTTACTTGTACTCAGGGATGGCAAACCAATGGGTACAATCAATTTACAGAGAGCTGATTGCTTTGCAAATGAAACTGCATTATGAAGTCTACGGGCTATTGTCAGCTTGCGGTGGCTGGGATCCAGACACGAGTCAGGACTGCGAACAGAGTACAGTAGAACTGGAATGTTTGGGTAATCATCTGCTATAATTTCTAAAACCTCCCCAGCTACACCAGAGAATCCTCCAGAGTCATCAACAATGAATTGAATTCCCTGTGAAAATAAGGTGACACAAAAATATCAATAGCCATAGAAAGCAGGTATGACATCGGAATAAATTACACTGGCTGTACAATGTGCCTCTACTACTTCCCGTTGATTATCTAAAACCACTCAATGAAGACCTTAAAGGTTAAAGTAGCAAACGTTTGGTAACCCTTCTATCAAAAACCAAAGGGTGAAATTGTAGATACCAGTCATTCCTAGAGAAAGGAAAAGGTAACTAGAGATATAGTGCAGCAGAACTACCTGAGGATGGTCACACTCTTCAAGAAAAAAACGAAGCCTGTCATTGACTTGTTCAGCATGCAGACCGCCAGAAAATGCCTCTCTCCCGATCCCATAATTGTTAAAATCTTTACTGTCTGTCCATAATCCACATAATTCATACAGACTTTGTGGGTGATAATGAACTTTTGAGAAGTCCGTCCAATACTGAATATCATTCTCTAGAGACTCAACAATGTCCTTATCTTGAATTTCAGCATGAGCCTCATTTTGTTCATTTTCATAAGCTCCCAACCTATCCACATTTGAATTCTCTTCCCAGTCCAAGCTTTGCAAGAACAAGTTCTTCTGTAAGGGTTGAGATGTTTGAGTTGTTACAGGACCTGTCCTAAACAAATTGTCTGGAGCTATTTAATATATAATATGCATTTAAAACAAAATACAGATAACTTATAAAGTTAACATATATAATTGAACTCTAAAACTATTAAATAGAGTTTGGAAGCCAGAGCATGAGATCAATCTTGTATCTTAATTCAAAGAAAATTATGACAGAACTTGAAAGGAAAACAAAGTCTCACCATGTTAAACTACCAACTTGGGCTTCTTGAATCTCTTTGTACAAGGTTCCATGCGAACTCATTGATCCTAAGGATCCTGTTGAATCAAAAGAGGGGAGCATCGGTTTCAATCCCATAAGATAAACTAATCCATTTTCTAAGAAAAAATAATTGACCAACATGATAGCGAAAATCCCTATTCCATTTAATAAAACGAACAAACTATTTCTGCAACACAGAATCCATTCCAAGATAAAATCCTTTAGCAATGACAGTCAAGTCAAACAAACCGCAAAACAATGAGTTTCGAGTAATAATTTGGAATGACATAAATACCTCGAAGGCCCATGGAAACCAGCCGAGGGGTGTAAGTGAGAATGCCCTAGACAAGAAAGACACAATGATTTTCACAAACAGGAACAATGGCTAACAAAACCACACTAGTTTCAGATGAACAACGAAAATGAAACATTTGAGTGAAAAAAGGATCAACCTGCTGAGTTTCACCAGGACGGTAAAGAACATCCATGTTAAGACCATGGCTTTTGAATATCTGATCACTCTCAGTGCTGTCGGCCAGTCCAAGCAACTCGTCCTTCCACAAATGAAGCAAAGTATCATTTTGCCATTGAAAATGCAATTATAAAAGGCTTAATTACTAGTAATTCTAACAAGACTCTGTCAATGAAATTATATATATCTTCCGAGTTCGTACAATTGAACATGTGAAGCTATTTGAAACCTTTTTTTGAGAAAAAAAAATGGTACCTGGAAATTCCAGAAGTGCGAGCCCACAAAATTTGCATAGTTGCCAGCTTGGATAGTGACGATTTCCCTCATAATGTTGGAATTTGGTTCAAGATAAAATTATGATGCAAGTGTTACTCCCCTGTAATTGTAAGCGAGAGATGGGGAATTTGAAGTGGGAGCGAAGAAACTGCGACGGAGAGTAGAGCTGAGGAGAGGCGGTGCAGAGTGAAACATACGAGGGCATAAATCAATTAAGAAAATATTAGCAAAAAATACTAATTTAAGGCATAAATTCCTTATTTAAAATAGTAAATAGTTGTATATAATAAATTTAACTACTCTGCAATTACTAAGATTAAAAAATTAAGAGATATACAGAGTTGTATATACAATCACAAATTCTATATTAAATTATAATATCATTGATATATCAAAGCAAAGTGGGAGCGAATACTAATAAATTTTGTTGAATAAGTTCTCATATGTGTGAGATAATTTTTCCTTAGCTTTCATATACTATCACAGATCAAAAATCTAATACCAAACTGATGATCTGTGTCCACTACTAAGAAAATAATTTTGAAGAATTTCTCATGTGTGTTTTCATTCTTCTTTTATTTCTATAGATTGATAAGTTGCAGCAAATCCCAAAATAGAGAAATTCTCGGTCAATTTAGTTCGAGGTGAAATTTATCATATTTTTCCTACCAATTCAAGTATGGAACCAACTAGGATTCGAATTCTTCGTTACCCAGGCTTTATCGTAGGAATTGGAATTGATAATACCAAGTATAAATCTATAATCCAAGAGAAAACAGGCTAAATGTTTACCTTGTTTATCGTGCGAAAATTGAGCTGGGGAGGAGGCAGCCAACGAGAGAGAAAATGAGGAGGAGAAGTGTCTGAACAACGATGTTATAAAGAAGGATACGGCGGGTTCCCGGCGGCGGCGAACACAACGCGGCTGAGAGAGGGCCGACAATGCGTGAGCCGACGGAGAAGAGAAGAAATAAGATTACAAAATTTCACCTGACCTTGGCTCCAATTAATTTTTCAAAATATGCCCACCACCTATATTCTAAACTAAATCTCACTAATTCTAATTTAATCCTAATTGTATTTGTCAACTACTCCCCCGTCCCAGTTTAAGAGTCCAATTTTGTCATTTCCGTCCGTCCTAATTTAAAAGTCTCATTTAGAATTTACCATGTTTGGACATAAAATTTGACCTCATTGTTGATGAAATTTACACTCAAGTGCCATTATTTTTATAAAAATAAAACGAAAGAAACACTTTTTACATACAAAAAGTCAAAATGGTTCATCTTTCTACTGCCTCACTTTACTTATTACACACTCCAACAACCCCTACCTTACTTCAATTATTACACACTCCAACAATTTCTTAAAATCTGTGCCCTAACTAAATTGCACTCTTAAACTGGGACGGAGGGAGTATTATACTTAATTTTTATTTATTAATATAACTAAATCAACAGATTTACAATGATGTTAAGAAACATAGACTATTTTAATGGATTGCATATAATATTCGATTGATAATTATATGTTTGGGTGAGCCTTTGATAGAAGGAGAAGTTTTAATTAGTCATAATATTGGGTATGAACTGTTGAACCTAGCATGTCCTTCGTTCTTCTAATCTAAAATTGTCATTCAATTTTTATGAGCAATTATATGTTGTCACTATCAAAAATCACAAGCTGTGAATAATTGAGGTTTTTAATTTGTAATTATGAGGTTGATGACACTACTCTAATATTAATATGGAGTGTTATTTATTAAGAAGTTTTTTCAAATCTTCAGAAACTATTTTTGTGTTATTAGGATTATTTATAAATGTTTTCAACATTATAGGGTATGGATAACGTATTTTGTATTCATTTTTTTAACATTAGTTGTCGAGGTATGATTGTTCTCTTGGTAATAAAAATCTAAAAAGTGATCTAATCAACGTTAGTACATGTGTTATTTTAATTTCAAAAGTAGTTAATGTCATGTTTTTAGTTGTCGTAACCCTTATATGTAACGATATTGTTTATCTTTTCAATTAATTAATTGAGAAGATGAAGTTAGTAATAAAAAATAAATGGATCATGCAGAGTGGATACTACTACTACTACTAATAATAATAATAATGAGAAAAAGAATGCTAATTAATTCAGCAAAGCCATTAGCAAGAAATCACACGCATCACATCCGAATGAGAAAAGTAAAGTGTATTAAAGGTACTACTAGTGTAGGAAGGCAGGCTACATAGATGAGAAAAACAACTAAATTAAAGCATCTCTCTATCAGTGATGGATGTCAGCGTTTCCTGGTGGCCCCTTACATTTTGTTGGAGTTTGGCCAACCCATGTTCGAATACATCGGCACTTGATGCCCACCAGCATTGCCATACCCTCCTGACCCGGGAGCCAGAGAGCTATCGCCATTGTCCTCAGCAGAATCACTTGAACCGCCCCCAGAGGGGGGGCTCGCCTCTGTCCCCGGAGTGCCAAAATTCAACATATTCGGAGCTGGACTATTATTGGATGACGGCCTGCTACCCTTCGGCTTTTTCCCTTCAGCAATGAAGCTCCCAACCACAACCTGAAAATGGAAAATGTGATTTCATCGTCTTGTCACAAGACAGATGGTAGAAGATGATAACCTGAATGGGCGATGCAGCTTTAAGCACTCCAACAACCCCACCACCCAATACTTTTCCGTCGGTCCCTGCCAATGACACGCTCAGTGCACCACTTCGACTGCCATTGCTCTCAGATGTTGGGAACGAACCTGACAAAGAGATGATCTCATACCGGCCCTGTCAATTCATGAATGACCCATATCATCAACGGAACTAATCAATGTTATAAATGGCAGCTTACAGCGGTTGACCTAAAAAACGCCACAAAGTTATAGCGGTAGATAAATAAAAAAATAAATACTTAAATATTACTGTATTAATATAAAAGGCAAAAAAATAGAAAATGATAAAAACATAATACTTCAAATCATAGAACAACAATTAAAATATGAAGTAATAAACAATTGCTGCATAATACATCTAATAACTGAAGTCTTAGCTCAATAATCAAAATGTGAAGTCACCATACATCAATACATATTAACTCTAATATATCATATCATCCTCGATCCTTATCAACCTCAACATAGTCATCCTCATCCTTATCATTATCATTGACATCCAATGAAACAAATCCTTCTCCATCTTCACCTTCAGATATATCAATATTCCCAACATATTCTCGCGCAAATTCAATATTCCCAACTTGTTAATTATAATAGTATAATATAAGTAATATGAATCTAATTATACTTTAAAAAGAAACTGAATAAATAGGGCAGGACAGGAGGTTGAACATACGGCAAGTCCCTAGGCTGAACAGGGGCAGCGGGAGCAGTTAGGTAAGGAAGTAATAGGGTTTGCATTTAAACGTTGAGAAAATCTGAAAACATATTAAAACCAATACAAATATGTAAGTGAGTCAAATTTAAGAAAATGGGTGGGTCAGACTTTGGGAAAATGGCAGGGTTTAGGGTTAATTGGCAAATGGGATGGCCAGTTGGGCAATTGGGTCGGGTTTAGGTCTAAGACAATACAAAAATCCGCCATAAACGCCATGACGCCCTCCATAAAAAAATCTGCCACATATCGTCATGACGATGTCATTTTTCAAAACCCTGCTGTGGAAACGCGCCATGACAGTGCCATGGCAGCTTTCTAATAACATTGGAACTAATTCCATCAAAATAGCCAATGCCAAAAGTTTTTACAGTTCGGTTCAAACTCTGAATGTAGAACCGAACTTCTAAAGTTGATATACATGCACATACCCCCTCTATTCCGCAAATATAATCCCCTCCCCCTTTTCACACATATTAACGGTTAAGAATATACTTGGAAAGAAAAGTTCGACAAATAATTTACAATTATACTCTCATGTACTCATCATCCAGAATAAAAAATTATTAATTTTAAAGCACAGTAAGTAGAGGTGTATTTTTTTGAGAAAAAAGACTGCACTGCACCTTCAACAACAAAAGTGGAATAAATCCTAGAACAAACATTAAGGAATTCAGCATAAGAGTATATCTTAAATGCTTGAAATATCAAAGGATTGAAATTTGAGATGTCATGTAAACTACGTAAAGGGCTGAGGTGCGAAAAAACCCAATCAAAGTTTTCACCCACATGAGCATATTTCCCTTCTGTTCTCTTTTCTTTCTGGAGCAAATAGAGCCAATATAATTTTTCAGGGGTTCCATACACTAGTCACATACAGGTAAGTAGAGTTCAAACTACCATGTTTAGGATACAAGGAATGCCTCAAGCAGCATGTCCAAATATAATTTCAAAAGTTATCTAAAACTGGAATTTCATATCATATGTTTGGACTGATATTTCAACACACAATCCCAAATACAACATGAAAATAGATCTGGAGGATCTGGCAAACGTTAATTTAAATGAATGGAAGCGTCTAGTTCATGCAGTATTTACACAAAGGGCTCTCCCTTATCAAAAAGTCTCAAATAGGAAAGAACTGATGTACAAGTGACTGAAACTGTTCTCTTATAGTAGAAGCATCTCACAACAAATGCAAATCTTTCTTTTCAGCCTTTGAGGTGACAGGCTATAAAATGAGGGGAATTAAGAATACGGGAGCTTTTGAATGATGGGGGGGAAAAGGGGCCAAAATGTTAAGTATCAGAATAAATCAGACCTAAGGCTATAGATGCTCCCATGCTGATAAGCATAGTAGTAGTAGAACACTTAGAAACTTGTGTTTAAGAGCTATCGTCAATTCATTTTCAGGGGAGTGTACGTCAAATTGATATGTAGATGCAGGAGACTACAGTCCAAGAGATTAGGGAGAAAAGAAACCAAAGAAGTAAAAAGAGACTAGCACTTCCCCATATTACAAATTCCTGTACAGCAAACATAAAACAATACCTATATTTAGATGCAAAAATAGCATTAGTTATGAAACCATAGATTAAAGTTCATGTGGACATGTTGATGTTAACAATATCTACATAGGTAGCAGATTCCCATCTCTTTTTATAGATAGAAGCATTTCAGGCACAAGAGCAATAGTGATATATTACAATTACATTTAACATAAGGCATATCATAATAGAGGTTATCAGTAACACCCACCTCATAGTTGACATGGCCACTAGGCATCGCTGGTTGGCGTAGGCTAACGCTAGAGATGGCACCATTAGCAGATAAAATGCAAACTGTGCGTGGTCCTTGTTGTGAGAAAGCCATTATCTTTGAAGCTATGTCCTGCAACAATGATAACCCAAAAACATTAATCACACAAAAGTATTAATCCCTTCATTAACACATAAGATGGTCGATTATGATTTCATAGGAAACAGCAGCACCAAGAAATGTCTAGCAGTAATAACTTAACAGTCCCTTATTTACTTATAGCTGGTTTTTTCAGAGATAAGGGCTCTGTGAGAAAAGAAGCTGAGTCCTTGTTGCTATAGCAACACCTAGAATGCTACATGCACTTGTAACTAACGAGACATCTTTGAAGTAGTAAAATTCACGTTGGTAGCTTTGAAGAGAAAAAAACAATAAATATAGACCAGATCAACATTGGAACAAACTTAACATCTGTAATGCATTATAAAATGATGGTAGCTAGGATATGTATATATGAACCATGGTTACTGTCCTTGCAAATAGTGAAAATTGAGGTCTGCTGAGCAATAAATGGGAAAATATTTAATTATGGTTAATATGTGCCTATTTGTGAATGATTGAAACTAATAAACAGAACCTAAGTGCAATAAGTTGCAAAGGGACTCAGAAATAACTAACCAGTAACTACATCATCGACTTAGCCGACTCACATCACATATGTATATAGAATTTACATAGAACAATAGAAAATATAGATGCCCTAAAAGTACACTGACATATGGTTGAAAGTGGAGTAGTACCTGACATATAATAACTGAGATATTCCTTATACAGACCATTCAAACTTTTTCCAAACTCACAGTTCACACATACACCATATTTGGTTTATATTACACTACCATGCAGTAACACTATACAGATTCTATGAAGTAGGGAAGTCAATTATAGCACTTTTAACAAATTTTGCTCATAGGAAGCACTACTGTGTAATGTACATCACATGGATCGCATTAGAGAACACATAAACCAAGCATAGTTTAACAGCATTTTGTTGTTTAACAACATAAGAGCATCCGCAATGGGGCAGACGATAGGCCGCCCGATGCCTCGGGCGCGCCATCGTCCGCCCACTGTGGATGCGCGGACGATGCCCAATGCATCGTCCGCCCATTGTGGACGACGCGGACGATGCAACGCGTTTTCATTTTTTTTCTTCGAATTTTTGTCTATTTAAACCTCGTTTGTCATTCTATTTTTCATACGAACATTTCTATCCTCTCTCACATTCCATACGAATATTTCGATAATCTCTCACAAACAAAAATTAACCACAACGACGACTGGAGTACCTCGGAGGGCGTTAGTCGAACCTTGACGCGAGCCTTATTCGATGCCGTCAATGACGCAATGGCGGATAGCTTAGCCTTTTTTAATTCGTATTGTAATGTATTAATTTTAAATGAAATGAAGGTTTTTTTCCAATTTTTGTAGTTATTTAAATATTCAAATAAAGAAAATGCTTAGGACGGCTTATAGGGCGCCCCACTGCAGGTGGAAGGGTAGGAGGATAAAATGCTGACGTGGCGGTGCATAGGGCGGGCTTTAGGGCGTCCTTTAGGGCGCCCCATTGCTAATGCTCTAAGAGATGTAAAACTAAAAAAAAGATGGTAAAGAAGCTAAGATTTAAAAAAAAAAAAAAGTTCTTTGCTAAGCATAAAGATAAGGACAAAGCATATCTTACTTCATGTGCTATTGAGGAGTGATTTTAACATTTAAGAAAATTCGCAGAAAGACAAAAGTCACTCCTAGGGACAGGAACTGAATCATGGACTCCTTTAACTCAAAAGCAATTATTCACCAAGAATGCACTTAAGTCACCAAGTTTAGTACTACCATAAACTGGCAACATTCCTGCTACAAGGCAAAGGCTTGTCATTTCCATGCTTGCTTTTAAATAAAGCGACAGCACACATAAACAACCCAAAACATTTCTAGAAGTAATGTGTTGGTTGATAGTTCTGTTGAATCTCCAACTGGCAAAATCCACTGAAATTCCATAAGAACTTACTAAGACAATAGCTTGTAATGTTCCGGCCCATAACTTAACCAAACTTGATCCTTAACACAAAATTCAGTTTTCGAAACAAGGAGCTGAAACCCAGAGGCTAACGAATCATAAAGACTGAATCTTTAAGCTATAAACCCCCACTCAGCGCTTCTCAAGTCTCGATACAGTATAACAATCTCCAAAAATTAAAGAAAAACCAAACAAAAAATCTCAAAATCAGAAAAGTAGCATAAGCAATTACCTCTCCGGGATTAACAGTAATGACATGGGGTGTGAAACCGACTCCTGGATTTCCTATTCAGCAAAAGAGAAACATTAAGATCAGCAAGTAAAGATCCCAGTAAAAGGAAGAAAGAAAAAGAGGGTAAACCTAGCGCATCGAGCTGCTTCTTCCCGGAGCCAGGAGGGCGGCCGCGGTGGCGCTTGACCTGAGATTCAGAAGAAGGAGTCGTCCCAGCAGCGCCCCCTCCTCCGGGATCTAAGTGGGCCCCAGCTGGAGAAATCTGGGCGACGGGCGCGGGAGAGAGGCCGAGGCCAATGCTGTTATCAGGAGAGTACTTTCTGGGGCGACCCCTTTTCTTCCTAGCGGGCTCAGCGCTGAACCAGCCGCCGGCGCTGGCGGAGGGGGAGCCGTCGGCGAACTGGTGATCGAGCGGCTTCTGGGGGGGAGGGGCGGCGGCGGCGGGGGGCATAGAGTTGAAGGGGAAGCGGGGCTGGTGCATCATGGGGGAGTTGGAGGCGACGGAGGTGGTTGGGGCGACGGAATTGTTGGTGTTGGGCAGTAGGTAGGAGTTGTTGGAGGGGTGCTGCTGCTGAATTTGGGGGTGGTGGTGGCCCATCAACATGGCGTGGTGGGCGGAGAAGGGGGGCGCCTGGGGGTGGTGGTGGTGGTGGTGGAGGTGGTGGGGTGGCGGAGGAGCGGAGGAATCTTGGGAATCCATGAGGGGAAATGCGGGAATCACAGGGAAATTGATTTTATATACAGCAGGAGAAATGGAGAGGAGAATGCAGGTTGATTTTGATTTTGGAATCTGAATTTGTGAAAGAGACTGAGGAGGGTAGTTCAAGAATCGCGCGATCAGTGGGGGTTTTAGAATTAGGGTTTTATAATTTTCTAATTCAGTCGCCAAATCTAGACGCCGATCTCATTTCATACATAAATTTAATGGACGCTTTTCCAGATAGATGCACTACGATTATTTAAAGTGCGGATTTTGGGTTTCTGTTTAATTTAATAGGTGTTTGTGAGAAGTGTCAAGTTATAGATCTCATACCACAAGAATTAATAAAAGTTGATGGTATAGTACTATACTAGTATAGCTCAACTTGATAGTTTCAAAATTGTTCATAACAACATCTTAAATAACATCCAACTAGCTAACTTTCAAAAAAATCATCTCTGTCATGTAATTGTTTTATAATTATAAATCAGTTTTTTTTTGCTACTTTGAACTGATCGAATCGAAATTCAAGAATATAAATTCAAAATGATTTAAAATATCAGAAAATCCAAATATTTTATATTAAATTCAAACTTATCACAAATATTCAACCATTCCAATATGAATTTTGATTTGATGGATTTTATTTTTTTCATCTGAATACTGAATTCATTACTCCATGATTAATAGTATCAATTTTTAGGTATAAATTTTAAAAACTATAAAAAAAGATGAATAAAAAAATAATAGTACATGTAATAAAATGAGTAAATAAATGCAAGACGATAAAATGAGACTACTATTGCCAGATTGAGGTTATAAGAGCATCTGTAACGTGCTGGGCCGGGCCGCAAGTCGCGAGTCCCGGCCTGTCCCGTGCGTTACACGGAGGCGAGTCACAGCCCAGGCCGGTCCCGGGGCCGCGTTCCCGGCCTGGGACGTCGTTGCACGGTGACGGGCCGCAAGTCGCGTGTCTCGGCCCAGCGTTACACGCTCTTCGGGCCTGGCCGCAAGTCCAATTTTTTTTAATTCGATGTCTATAAATACGAGCCTTTGTTGTGCATCAATCTTACGTGCATTCCATTTCAATCCTCTATTATACCATTTGTTTCGGCGTCAATGGATTGGTTCAACAGCGATGAACGTGAGATGGATGAGTTCGTTAACTCGAACAATTGGTACATACCGGGGTCGCAACCAACGCAGCCACAGCCTAGTCCGGGAGTCGGTAGCAACGTTGATGTAACATCGCCGGTCAACACCGATGAATTCGAGCTCAGTGAGATGGAGCCCGCTCAAGAGCGGGGCAAGGTCGGCGAGGAGGATAGGCCGAAGAAATACAGTCCGCAGGAGACAATGTGGCTTACGAGGAACTACATCGACATCGCCGAGGATCCTATCATCGGCAACCAGCAGACCAGCAAGGTTTTTTGGGAGCGGATTGCTGAGAAGTATAACGCTGGCCGTCCTAAAGGGTCGATCGAGCGTAGCTACGTGAAGCTGCGCAAGCATTGGGGCCGGGTCCAGGCAGATATGAGCAAGTGGAACGGAAAGTGGGCCAACGTAGTCCGGATGTGGTCGAGCGGGCACAGCGAGGCGGACCTCGTCGAGAAGGCGAAGGATGCGTTCTTCGCTGACGGGAAGAAGGTCTTCAAGTACTTCGAAGTTTGGAAGCTCGTCCAGAAGAGCCCAAAGTACACTAGCGGTGCCGAGCCGACGGCAACTGGGGCGGCGAAGAGAACCAAAGTTTCCGCCACCGGAAACTACTCTTCGAGCGAAGGAGGTCCGGCGATCGACCTCAACGTGACGGACGACAACGTCTTCTGCTCCTCTCCTAGCATTCAGAGCCGCCCGATTGGAACAAAGGCGGCAAAGAGGAAAGCAAAGGGGAAGGCAGCTGCCAGCAACTCCGCTATGGTGCCACCGCCGACCAATCCGTCTCTGGATAAGATGTCATACTCTTTGTCGGAGATGAGTATTACATGGCGGATGAGCCAGCTGACGGAGTTGACATCGAGGGATACATCGAAGATGTCGACGGACGATCTCGAGTTGCACCGTGAGATGATCGCCTACCTTCGCTCCCAAATGAAGAAGTAGTGGTTGTGGCCCGGGTTTCTAGTATTTTAAATTTGCTTCGTCTAGTAATGTAATGTTAATTTCTAATGAACAATGCATTTTCCCGGTTTCAATTGTTAAACGAATTGCGTTTACGAGTTAAATATGTTGAAGTTGTGAATAGTGTCATTTATTAGTTGCGGGCGCGAGTTGCGGCCAGCAGGGTTACAGCAGTTGGGGCCTGGGCCGCAACTGCTGTAGAAGAATGATGACATGGAGGGGACTTGGGGCCGGAAATGGGGACGGGGTTATTGATGCCCTAATACAAAATTATAGACTTCCTACACAATCATATGACAGGATAAAATCCCTATTATTAGAGCGAAATGCATTCAGTATATTCATTTATTTTAATAAGGATAATTTGTCCTTAGGTGCAGTATATATTAAAAATATTATTAAACCAAAAGAAATACTGTAACCTGTGGAGTAGTCAACTATTGAAGTCACTTTCAGGCTCAAAGTTGATTAAAGAAAGATGTCAAATATCTTCAGACATACAGCCTGTTAAAAGGCTTGATCTAATACAGTCTAGTTATGAATCATAAACATAGAGACATCCTAAAAGTTTATCCTCAATGAAAAAAAGAACAGTCAGCCACGAAAAAAATTTGAATTCTGTATATCAAACTTATTAAAAATCTAGAGTAGCATAAGCAGAGCATAGAGCCACTTATTTTGATCTCTTCCCCTCCTTTTTCTTTATGACCTCATCGATGTACATAATACCTTTGCCTTTGTAAACCTCAGGAGGCTTGCAACTCCGAACAGCAGCAGCAAATTGATGCACCCTATCCTTGTCAATCCCAGTGCAGCATACTACGTTGTTTTTGAAGCAGAATACACGAACTGCAGGAGGCACTGCCAATTCCACCTCATGGCTATAACCAAGTTTTAGGTACAGGAGACGCCCTTCGGCCTCTGCTCTAGCTTTGAAACCGACTCCGACAATCTTAAGAAAGCGGAAGAACTTGGCCTCCATGTATAATATCAATCACCTAACAAGTCGAGAATGAGCATGAACAACAACAGTATACA
The DNA here is from genome assembly GCF_004379255.2 of Salvia splendens. Taxonomy (NCBI): domain Eukaryota; kingdom Viridiplantae; phylum Streptophyta; class Magnoliopsida; order Lamiales; family Lamiaceae; genus Salvia; species Salvia splendens. The sequence continues at coordinate 5,854,001 of NC_056042.1, forward strand.
AAAGAAATCAAAAAATTTATGCAAGTTGTGACTGCTGATGATGCCTGTTGGGGGGAGAGCTGAAATGAAGCATGAGAAATGGCCTTTTCATGAGACTGCTAGTGCATATGAAATTTAATACTATTTCATTTAAACAAGGCTTTATTTTTGGGCACACACAGAAAGTAGAAAAGATGGTGTCAGTATATATACAGTTATCACACACACACGAGTGACCAGAATGTAAAAATTTAACTGCGGCAATTCAGATTAGAGGGATACACTTGTATAGCCGAATACATATACTATTTAAATGCTCCATCATTTGTTGTTTTAAACTCTTTAAAACTGACATGGCCTACACAAAGTTTGAATAGGCCATGTAAGTGAAATCAAACCTAGATTAATTTAAATTGTACTATACTAGTTTTTCATAACGTGAAATAACAGTCTACTAGCCTTGTGCGCTAGGAAACTTGGTATCAGTTATGTGCAAGCCTAGGTTTATAATGGCAGCCCAAACGGTTAGTCGAGCCTGACAAAAACTGCTTAAAATTCAAGATATCAGTAAAAGTTTGTATTCTTAGGCCCATTAAGATTTACAAAGTCTGAACCTTGTGGTCAGTCTAGTGACATGTGAGTGCTCATTGTTACTGTAGAGAAGTTATCTTCAATGACATGGTGTGATGGTTTATAAACATATAAGCAGAGTACTCATGAAGATATAACAGTAATTTTCAGCTTTTCTTTTTTATACCACTTTTGGTTGCCCGGTTAAAATTTTCATGTTCTGAACATATGATCTTGGCTGCAGACAATGCCTCGAGTGCTCACTGCTCAAAGACTTTTGCAATGAATTGGAGTTTTAGATGACTATTCTTTACATTGTTTGAAGTTATCCCTAATTGGTAATTTAATGCTAGATAGATTTCTTCTTCAAAACCACGTCCTTTATCAATTTGAAATCATTTCAGTTTGTATTCTATTTTTATAAATTGTGATATTGCACCAACTTGAGAAGTTAAGTTAATCATTACAACATTCTCTTTTCTGTTACAACTTACAGCTGAGAGCTAAATATTACCAAAGGAAAGACTCTGCATACTAATAGTTTAATAAGCATTGGGAAGGTTAAAGTGCTTCTAGCATATTTTTTCAAGCAAGTTTGTCAGTCAAAAAAAACCTAAGCTTCGCAAAGATACAAAAATAAAACTTCCAACTAGGTTCGCAAAAGGAATGGGAAGAACAGCAAGCAAAAGCAAGATTTCCTAACAGTATCGGCTTAACCGGAGAGCTGCTTCCCAGTAATTGATCCAAATCATAAAGATACAATCTGAACTTACAGACCAACAACTAGACGATTGATACTTCCCTACTGCCTCAAATGAGATAATTCAATAAATTATTTAACATTGCTTAACCTAACTCGAGAATTAAATCAACAAGTTGCGTTCAGCTTACAAACCATTTCGTTTTAATGAAAGCCATCTATTGTTAATAGAAAGATTTTACCAAACAGTTAATCTGCATATAAGTTTCGCACTAAATCAATGAACCATCGCAACAAATATAGCCGATTCAGCACATTCACAAACAAGGGGATTGTGAATTTACCTAGAATTCTGTGTATGAGTTGGAGGGAATTCCTGAAAATAATACATAGATTCATTGGTAAAGAAAGAAAATTTGAGAAGTTGAAGGAAAATTGGAATATGGTAGATGTAAAACTCTGCAGCTAATAAACTCTTAGGAGCCAAAATATTATACTCCGATGTCTATAAACAACTTAGTTAAGATCGAAGGGAGAGAAGAGCATACTCGGCGGCGGCGATACGCGATAGGAGGCAGTCGGAGAGCGGATGAGAAGGAGAATTAGAGCATTTTCAATGTACTGTCATATGGGGAATTTGCAAAACACACCTCAATTATACAACTATATACGTAATGGAGTATAGTGTAATTAATGTATTTTAAATTTAATTCATGTTGTATTTGTTTCCTATTAAATATCTCATTTTTTATTTTAAAATGTCTATTATTAAGTTTTTGAATTTCTTTACTTTTGATAAATGACCTTCATATTTCACTAGCTTTTTTATCCAATTTTATTTGAATTTTTAAGACTTAGTTCTAAGTTAAAGTTGAGAATAATAATTTGATGGTTTGGACATATTATCACATATTGTGTCTAATCAATCACAATTGCAGAAACCTCTCCTTCTCTCTTTCCTCATTAACCAAATATATTGCGAGATGGATAAATCATAATAGATACTTCACGTTCACGATATACTAAAAGTAACAATATATCTCATTTTTATGATGTATATCGATGTTGGCATACACACGATCATGGGGATCTACATGTACTTTTCGTGGGGCATTTGCCCCTCTTCAAAAGTTTATAGCAATGGTATTTTTTTCAAATTTAAAAATTTATTTTATATTCTCCATTAAATGCCCCTTCTCATTATTACAAATTTGTTATAAATACTCCCTCCGTCCCATAAATATATGTGCACTTTCCATTTTCGTCCGTCCCACAAAAATATGTGCATTCCATTTTTAGAAAGTTATATCAATTTAATAATGTAGGTCTCACTATCCACTAACTCTACTTTAACTACCATTCTCCTCCTCTCTCTTACTTTACCATACCATTCTTCTCTTTTCTCTTACTTTACCAATTTTATCTTAATTCTCGTGTCATCTCATCCGCCCATATTTGTATGGGATGGAGGGAGTATATTTTTCTCCCTCACGTCAAATCTTGGCTCGCCCCATGCACGCGATATACCGTAAACAATTGTATATATCAAAATTTTGGTATTCGTACAGAAATCTTCGATAAAGTATTATACCATACAGAAAAATTAGTATTTTAAATATATTTTCGGTATGATAAATTCTACTATATACTAGAATCTGGGTATTGTGCTATACTCGTACCCATAAATATGATCAAGTGCAAGTGTGCAACTTCATTGGTACATTTTTCTTCTTAACCTAATAAGTCGAGATTGGAGTCACCATGAAGTAAATGGAGAATCATTATTGATTCGATAGACAAAATGATACCGCTTTGGCGAATGGCGATAATAATACCAATACCAATAAATTGCAAGCTAAGGCCTTATGCCACCTACTATGTACTATAATGGTACTTAGTCTGAACAATGCCTTATTCCATAACATGTCTCCACATAATTGTGGTGTTCATGCAAACCCTTTTCTCAGTATTTGTTGTATGCATTTACTACATCATTAAAGTCTGCCATGCAATTGGATAAGGGGACTCCACCTTGTTCCTTTCTTAGTTTGGGGGAAACCCGTCAAATCAATATACTCATGAATGCATCTGGATATATGGTGGAGAGTGGAGACAAACCAAGGGATGTGTAATTTATTTTTATTCAAAACAACCTTATTAAATGCCACCCTAGTTTCAAAATCGATTCACGGAGTGTGCAAAATCAGCAAATTAAATGTCCTTATCACGGACTAAGAGCATCCACAACCATGCTCTTGCCAGCGGCACGGTTGTGGGCCCAGCTCCACTTTTTCTGCCTGCTCTCTGTCAAGAGCACAACACCCACAGCTGTGCTCTTCCGCAAGAACGAGCACAATTAATTTAAAATTCAATTAAACAATAACATTTTCATAATAATAAAATTCATTAAAAAACCCTAAATAAAATTACAAATGACAAATAAAATAAAAACGACATAATTAAAATCCTAAAAATTAAAAATTACATAATTAAAATACTAAAAATTAAAAAAACCACTACTCGTAAGCGGCACGATGTTGTTCGTAGTATTCTTGTTCTTCGCGCTCCGCTTCCGCCATAATATGTGTGAAATCTATTTGAGGTTTTGAGTGATGGATGAATGTGTTGATAGTTTGTATGAGAATTATGAATGAGAGATGATTTGATGTGATAAATGGATGATGAATGTGTGTATTTATAGATGATTTTGGGGGAAAAAATAAAAAAAATTCAGAAAAACAGGCAAAAAAACGGCCATCTTTTTGGGATTTGGAAAATAATTTTTTTTATTTTTTTTATCATTATTTAAAATTAATTAACGAATTTTTTAAAAAAATTATTCAAAGGCAACGGCTATGCCGTTGCCCAATCGTGTGCCGCCACGTCGACTGCTCGCTGGCACGGCGCATCGAGCAGCGCCGGCAAGCATCGTCCTCGCCGCTGGCACGGACGGCGGCCTTCTTCCCTACCACCGTTGCGGATGCTCTAAGTCACGAATATCAACTTTTCTGTAAATTTGCAAAAAGTGAAAAATGACTAGTTAGTTTCCTTATATTGATTCTCTTTTAGTTCAAATTGGAACAAGCGACCGCGGAATGATCTGAGAAAATTGTCAACTAGAGAAAAATAAATTTTTAATCTATTGGATTTAATTAAGATAATGAACTTGTATATCAAAAAGAATTTCAAAATGTTATTGAATAGATGTAAGTAGGCAGATTTCATCAACTATATATTCCCTACTAGATCTAGATGCACAGATGGTGATTATTTGCAATAGAACAAGATTAGGGTGTCCACTATAAGGTGGACACGCCCAATAGCCCCGCCCCAGTTTTTTGTCCATAGCCCCAATTTTTTATCCATAGCCCCAAAATTCTATTTCCGCCACTATAGTGGACAACTCCAATAGCCCCAAAATTTTATAATCAACTTTCATTTTATAATATATCAAGTAATTATTAACAAATTTATCGGGCTCTAATTAGTGGATTAAGAAAGGCCGACTATACGAATTAAAAATAAAAATAAAAATAAAAATAAAAATAAAAATAAAAATAAAAATAAAAATACAAATACAAATACAATACAAATCTCCGGCGGAATATCTCGGGTGGATAACGGGGGTTATCCACGAAGTAATCATACATTAAACGTTGGTGAGCACCGACGTGGTCTCGTGGGATTGTCCGCCGATGAGTAATGGTGCGAGGGATCGGATCCTCCGCATCCTCCGCCTCCTCCGTCAAACGGGCCGCTACATCCTGTTGCACCTGTTGAATCAGAGCATTCCAGTTGTCTCTCCACAAATTGTTCATTTTCGACCCCAAATTGTAGTGAGAGAAATTTGTATAGATGTTGTGTTTGAATGGTGTGAAAATAATGAATGGAGTGTGGTGTATTTATAGGTGAATTGAAATGTAAAAAAAAAAAAAAAAAAATTCGCGCCGAATAGCCGCGGCTTCTTCCTCGTTACACTATAGGCGCCGCGCCTATAGGCGCGGCTATAGCTCCATCGCCGCGTCCTCGCCCCGCACGCGGCTATCCCGCGTCCGCCGCCTCCCTCCCCCCTCGCCGCGTCCACCTCCGGGGCGGACAACTCCGCCACTATAAGGCGCCCCACTTCCGCCCCGCTTCCGCCCCAAACGCGGCTATAGCCGCGGGCGTGTTATAGTGGATGCTCAAGATCTAAAACTAGAGACGCATGTATCTAATTTTTTTCATTTTCCAATAGGAAACTATACATGAGTGCAAAATATTTATTTAGTAAATCTTTTAGCAACGAGTTATTTAACATTGACGGCAAAGAGGAAGAGGTGCGTGCACGTACGCAAAGTAAAGTTGAAGTAGCACTGCATTTCAACAACAAAGAACATACATTTGCTACTAGTATTTCATTTCAACCAATCCCTTTTTCTTGATGCTTATGGCATCCACAATGCAGCCGCTCGGGCGCAACTTCATCGGAAAGGCTTTATGCCGATCAGTCCCCTATCCAGCTGAAAGCCCGGCAATTTTCATGGCCTACGCATATGCAATAGGGTGGGATCCCAAAGTTTCAACGACTCGAAACGAATTGGCAGGGGCAATGCAAATTCCAGCATCACAACTAACGATCCTAACATCTGTGCCATTTTTTGGAGCCACCCAAAGTTTTCAGGTGGTTATTTAGGCGGTCCCGAGAAAACGAAGATCAATCCTCGGAGCGGTGACGAGACATTTGACATCAACACTCATTTGGAAGGGCAAGGGGACAACTATACTGTCGAATGCACCTCCCCCTGCAAGTGAATCGGAGCATGGAATTTTTAGGTAGCACTGTGGATGCCCATATAAACCTTTCTTTGTATATTGCTCATGTGACTTCTTGCAGCTAAAAGAGCTTGCTTGACCATTCTATACTGAATATGGTTTCCAGAAAAAGAGGGGGAAAAAAGAAAAGAAAAGAAAAAGTCAAGTCCAGTGCCTACCACTATCCATTTTTAGCTATTTTTTTCTTGTAAATTCCAGAACAAACTCAGATCAAATTTGAAGGGCTTTGTCAAGTGCTTGGATCATTTACCCAAGACAAAGTCACCCAAAATGAAACCGCATATATTTATTCAACAAGATATCCTTCCAATAACATTTTAAGCATGCATGCATTTTCTTTTGTTGCAGATATATGAAATAAGGGATAAAAAAGAACATGATTATTTTATCACTATCTTTTATAGAAAAATATATTATCACATCAATACCCATTATAATATTTTTATGAATGGAATTGAAAATGGGAAAAATAGACTGCTCACGAAAAAACAGTGATCAAAATGAAGAAAAGATAAATACTAACTTAAAAGTTAAAAGTTAAAACCTAGATCCATAAATATTACTACTAGTAAAACATTAGTAAAATTTTATACAAGCTGTGCCACATATATACAAGGGGACCCATGTACTACATCGCAACATGCTGTCGATATAATTCGCTGATTTCGAATATCTTGTTCTTTATTTTCAATAATATTTCGACAGCTACCTAATCTCACTTAGTAACTGTTCTGTGAATGTTGTCATATCCAAACTCATTAGGCTACCCGCAACTTCGAGTATCTTGTTCTTTATTTTCAATAATATTTCGACAGCTACCAAATCTCACTTAGTAACTATTCTGTGAATGTTGTCATATCCAAACTCATTAGGCCACACGCAACGCGTCCCGCAGGTGGCTCGTATCTTGTCCCGCCGAGACGAGACAGCTGCGAGACGCGTTGCAGCGTCCCTTCTCGTCCCGGTCTCGCTGAGACGACCGTCCCACCGAGACGGATCGCGGGCTGTCTCGCCACGCGCTGGCGCGCTCCGGCGCCATGCGTGACGCCCACTCGCCGGCCCGCAAGTGGACTTCGTCACGCTGACGCAATAAATTATTTTTTTAAAAAAAATCAAATTTAATAAAAAATAAAATAAAAATAATAAAAAACGTTAATATTACCGTTTTTCGACCGTTTTCATTTTTTTTAATCTATAAATACTCATATTTCATCATCATTTCACACACAAATACACATCTATTCTTCCTAAACCATCTCCATTTCCTCTCTAATTTTCATCTAACCTCTCCAATTGTCATCACAAAATGTCCGGTGACGGCAACTATGGCGGTGGCGGCTCCGGCCGGTTTGACATCAACGCGTTTGGCAACTGGGGGGCATGTACAATGTCTTGGGTGGTTCCGGATCCGGTTCGTCGACGCCGGGCACCCAACGCTCGTTGACGCCGCCGGGTTTCCAACCACCCCATTTTGATGTTGATGCATACGCTCGTCCCTCCGCCCCGAGGAGTTCGCAGGGATTATCCCAAATTCGGGATGATTATCCGGATGAACCCACTCCGGAAGGAGGACAAGGCGGTGGAAGCTCCAGGGCGGTGGAGGAAGAGGCGGAGGCGGCCGAGGAAGAGGAGGATGTAGGTCGGCATCCGTACAGCCACAAGGACACGATGGCTATGTACAAGGCCTGGATCAGCGTCTCGTACGATCACATCATCGGGAATCAACAAACCCGGAAGTGCTTCTGGGAAAAGGTCACTGAGACCTACAACGAGATTAAGCCGAAGGGGTCCCGCCGCCTCACATTGAAGATGCTTCACGCTCACTTTGACCGAGTCGACAGAGAGGTCAAAAAATTCTGCGGCATCAACAACAACGAAGCGGCTCATTACCAAAGCAGAGCCACGGGAGCCGACATTCTGAGATCGGCTTTGCGAGTCTATTTCGAAGACACCGGCAAAGAATTCAGACATGTCGATGTTTGGGAGGCCGTCAAACACGAGGAAAGGTGGGCCGGCGATGTCCGGTCCAGCTCGGGCTCGACCTCGACCTCGAAGCGCACGAAGCACACGGCGGGTGGCCAATACTCGTCTAGTGGGGGCGGTTCGGGCAGTGCCGCACAAGAGGTTGCCTCGCACGAGGTTGAGGGCACGACAGACGATGCCGGGGGGTCCTCCGTGGGCGCCGTCGGCCGTAAGGGACCAAGGCGGCGAAGGCGGCTAGAGGGAGGAGGGGCCGAGGAGAAACAAGCCAGGCGGACTCGTGCTCAGTCTCGGGCTCGAACATCCTATTGTCCATGTACTTGACCGCCACGATGGCGGACACTTCCCGCATGACGCCTCCACAATATCAAGTCTATCTTGCCGGAATTGAGTATATGGCAAGACAAATTAGTATTCCGCCTCCAGGTAGCTTGAGTACACCACCACCGCCTTCGGGGGATAATTCACCGGCGGAGTAGTTTTTTTTTAATTTCTATAAAATTGTATTTTAAATTATGTAATTTTTATTTTTTTAGGATTTTAATTATGTGTTTTTTTTAATTTTAAGTTGTATTTTTTATTTTATGTTGTAATTTTAGTTTCTTTAATGAAATGTGTTTTTATTAATTGAATTTGTTGGAAATAAAAATAAAAAATGCAATTGAATGAATAGTAAGTTAAGAGAGAGTTAAGAGACAGATAAGGGATGGAGGGTTGTAGGTTCTGTCTCTTAATTAAGAGATGGAGTGAAAAGTACAGTGGAGCCCATGAATAGTTAAGAGATGAGACGCATGACAGACCTCGCTGCATATGTCGTTACCCATTCAAGAATCATCACAAGAAGAATTGCACAATTGATTCTCATGTACCAATTTAACAATGCACAGTATTTTTATTTTAATTGAAGTTACGGAAATTTCCAATATAGAGTGTATTTGAATTCCCAATCCAAAATAATTTTGCTACCACATTTTACCAATCGAATAAGAATAAATGGATGCAAAAGGAAGAGCATTGATTGATGTAGACAGCCTCAAATTCTCCAATTTCATTTGCTCCAATCGGCAATATTACAATTACAAATGTAGTTTTTCCCCTTTGGAAGAAAGTAGGTTTTGAAGCGCCAATTATTGATCAATATCCACCAAAAATCAAATTTCACACAGCAATCAATGAACAAAAGAAAGAGATGAACTAGTTCCAAACAAAACTCAAAAAACCCCAATATTAATTCCTTTTTCTTCGAATCTTATTTCCAGAGTTCGAATCGCAGAAATTGTGAGCAGATCGATCGTTGATAGCTACTGCAGTCGTGCATATCATACGACTTAGCGACAGAAAATAGGAATTAATTAATTACCTGTAAATTCAATCCGTTGTAGCCCTAGCTTCGGCGACGGAGGCGAGCTTCTGGAGGTTGAGCTTCACGACCGTGTCGGCGAAGAGGCGCGTGTCCTCCTCCGTGTTCCCCTCCGGCACGTCCACCGCGTACGACTCCAGCACGATGGTGGAGTTTCCGCCGGGGAGCTCGTGCACGGATGTCACCGAGCGGTAGTTCCTGAGGCGGTGGTCCCCGCCGATGATGCTGAATCCGGTCACGCGCCGCTCGTCATCGAGGATGTCGAGGCGCTCGGTGCTGGTGGCCGCCGGCAGCCCCGATATGACGGCGACATCGCGCAGCTCGCCGACGCGCACGGTGAAGCCCTCCCGCACGCTGCAGCTCTTGATGAAGTGCTTGTACGTCTGCGGCTTGTCGAAGCGGCGGACGATGGACCAGACTTCCTGCGGAGGCGCGTGGACGCGCTGCGCGAGTATGGAGGAGCACTGGCCGGCGTTGACCCTGTAATTGTGGAATTCCGCCACCGCGGGCTTGAGATCCTCGAACTCCTCCGGTGTTAGCCCCGGAGGAACTGCTACGTGGTGCGATTCCGCAGTTGATTCTGATGCTGGCTGTTCCGTTGTTGGAATCGCACCTTCGATTGGCTCCATGGAATTGGGGGAGACTGAAGAGAGAGGGAGAGAGAGAGGGAGAGGGAGAGGGAGAGGGAGAGAGAGATTTATTAATTAATCTGAAAATAGGTGGTGAGGGAAATATAGTTGAAATTGAGAAATGCGTATTTTCCTTCAATTTTTCTAAAGTTTATATAAGTACTTAATTAATGGTGGGGGGTTGAGGGTAGAACGGGAATATGAATATGGTGAATTATTGTGATTTCTATAATTGAAAATTTGCAATAATGGAGGGCCAGTGGATGGGAAGTCACAATAATATCAAATTACTATTGACATCCTTTTTTGGGTTAGGCATCACATTTTTTTTATATTTTTTCATTTCTTTTGAAAGCAAAACCTTAAATTCAAGACTTTGAGTATTTAATTCTTATATTATGAAGGTGGAGTGTGAGATGTGACTATAAGTTTAGTTATAAATTAATGTAAGCACACAAACTCACTACTTTCACATCAACTCAGTTGAGTCTTAAAAGATAACTCATGCACTTAAGTATGTTTTAGACCAATTATAATTTGCTTTCTAAATAAGTTGAATACTCACTTATGGGACACTTTGTGGTGATAGACAGCTAATCCCCTTAAAATAATTGTGGTACTATGAATTTATTTATATGTAAAAATTCTCGTTGCATAAAATGATTAGGCATTTAAGTTAATCACATTTAAAAATGTACTAGTATAGTATTATGTATTGTTAAGTGTCAATCCTTTAAATAATCAATTTGCTTAACTCAACGTTAATTCTAAATATAAAATTAAAATATATCAACTCTAATAATTTTTGTGTGTAAATGAACAATTTGACTCATAAAATTTAACAATAATTAAAAATGGAGAACAGGGAAGGGAAATAAATTGTGATGTCTCATAACTCTTTAACTATTTTCACATATAAAAATACTAGTACGTATTCCTACGGCCACTATCGTGAAGCACTACACAAAGCAATACATTTCTCTAGTTGGTTATCTTAAAATAATCTATTTTTGGGCCATTCTTGAAAAAGTTTAAATTTTGGCACCGACATGTCATCAATGGAGTTTTTAATTCAAATTTGAACCTTGTTCACTCAGCTGATTATGAATGCATATAACTGGCTGGAATTTATTTAGTTACGCATGAATTATATTTTCAATCATTCTAACCTCATGGAGTAATGATTTAATATAAGCTGAAAAACAAAGTAAAATGGAAGTTGTAATAAGTAATTGTTCAGTTGCATTGTGAGAGTGAAGAGGGCGGGCCCACTTGTGCTTATAAAACGTCTGCCAATCAATCATGACGGCAAGACGAGATACTATAGCTTGTTGTGGAGATTGTCCAACCACTTTCTATATTTCAAAAATGAACTAAAATTGCAAGGAAGGTCATCCGTAACGCTGTCACTTAATCGTTCCTTAAATTATTATTCATGGCCCCCATTATATATTTTTACTCCATCTCTTAATTAAGGGACGGAACCTGCAACCCTCCATTTCTTATCCGTCTCTTGACCATCCCTTAAATTACTATTCATTCAATTTCATTTTTTATTTTTATTTCCAACAAATTTAATTAACAAAAACACACTTCATTAAATAAAATAAAATAACAACTTTAAAAAATACATAATTAAATTCATGGCAAAATAAATAACAACTTAACCATCCCTTAATTCATGGCAAAATAAATATAAAAAAAGACATAATTTAACTCTGTATAATTTGATACTCTAAATTCACTTCAGATCATTCAACTTTGTATAATTTGATGCTCTAAATTCATTTTCATTTTTTATTTTTATTTCCAACAAATTCAATTAATAAAAACACATTTCATTAAATAAAATAAAATTACAACATTACATTCTTAAAATAATAAAACAAAACATAATTAAAAATCCTAAAAAAATTTAAAAATACATAATTTAATTTCTTCCGCCAAATTTTGCCCAAATGTGCTCCATTAGATCATCTTGGAGTTGGGCGTGGGCGGTAGAGTCATGTGTCCTTGCCCGAATAGACAATCGTTCTTGTATAGACGGATGCACTCCACTTCGAGGCGGACTACTTGCGATTGAGCTTCCGGGGGCTTCAGGGTCGAACCAATTACCCGCCTCGGGTCCTTCGTCTTGGACAATCATGTTGTGCAAGATTATGCACGTATACATGATGTCGACCATGCTCTCCATGAACCATGTACGAGCCGGGGCTTTGATAATATTGAAGCGCGCTTTATCATACCCCGAACGCCCGCTCCACATCCTTCCGAGCAGCCTCCAGCTTCTGCTCAAAAAGAGCTTGTTTTGCGTTCACAGGACTGGTGCACGTCTTCACGAAGGTTGGCCACTTCGGGTAGATGCTGTCGACAAGATAGTACCTCATTTTATAGCGCCGATTGTTAGCGGTGAAGTTGATAGCCGGCGCTTTACCATCCAAAACTTCGGCGAAGGGTCGGATTGGTGGAGCACGTTTATGTCGTTGTTCGAGCCGGGGACCCCGAAGTACGCGTGCCAGATCCATAGCCGGTAGTCGGCGACGGCCTCGAGTATAACGGTGGGGTGGGTGCCTTTGTGCCCGCTCGTGTACGACCCCCTCCACGCCACCGGGCAATTCTTCCATTGCCAGTGCATGCAATCGACGCTGCCAAGCATCCCGGGAAATCCGTGCACTTCTTCATCGGTGAAGGCTGCCCGGACGCCTTTGCAGAATTGGATCAAGCACATTCTCCGAGTGCTTTCTCCAATGTGGAGGTATTCGTCGAACACATCCGTCATTTGTCCAGTCGCAAGCTGACGGATTGCTGCAATACATTTCTGCAGCGTCGTGTGGCTGGGACGGCCGACGGCGTCGAACCTTTCAAGGAAGAACTCTTCCCGGGCTGCTAATGTATTTGCGATGTGGAGAAATAGCGGTCGCCGCATGCGGAAACGGCGACGGAAGTAGGTATCTCCCCACACCGGGTTATCGCAGAAGTAGTCGCGGACTAAACTTGCGGCGGCTTCCTCCCGGTTACGATGGATGTAAGTCCGGGTGCGTCTTTGGGGCGGCGCGGCTTCCTCCGCCTCCCGGCTTCGATCTTCTTCAAGTGATTCTTCCATTATTCGACGCATTTGCTCATATGGATCCATTAGATCGATTAAATTTGGGGAAGAATAAAAGAGACGATTTCAGATGAAAATTGGAGAGGAAAGAGAGATGATTTGAGAGGATTAGATGTGTGTTGGTGTGTGAAATGAGGATGAAATATGAGTATTTATAGAGTAAAAATAATAATAATAAAAAAAAGAAAACGGTCGAAAACGGTAATATTACCGTTTTCGAATTTTTAAATTTTTTTATTAATTTCGAATTAAAAAAAAATGAATTATTGCGTCAGCGTGATGAAACCCACTCGCAGGCCGGCGAGTGGGCGTCACGCATGGCCCCAGAGCGCGCCACGTCGTGGGAGCGCGTGGCGAGACGTCTTGTGCGGTGTCTCGGCGTGACGGGAGATCCGGCGGGATGGAGATGGGACAGGACGCTGCAACGCGTCCCGTGCCCGTCTCGTCACGGAGGGATGGGACTCGTGCCACCCACGTAATGCGTTGCGGGTGGCCTTATGCATAAGTGTTATCCAACTATTATTGGTATTAGATATTTTGAGAAGCAATCCAAAAATAAAATCATTAAAAATTAGTTTAAGCATGGAGGATAGAGCTTCATTAAAGATAAAAGCAATCTAAACCTGTGCCATACGACATCCCAAAAAACTGTTGATATATACATGTATAGATTGCCTAACAACATCTTGAACAAATTAGAAGACTTATATTTTCGTATAATTTTACACCACTTTATACACCATCTACCATACTCAATATACCTCAGTTCACATAAAAGTTGAAATATTAATTCAAGCATGGAGGATAGAGCTTCATTGAAGATGAAGGCAAGAATTGTACCTAATTGGTTTATTATTGTTTGTTTTCTTATGTTTTTATTGTTTTATTGTTTTATTGTTTATCAGTTTAAGTTATATATGTATGTGGATAGCTAAACTTATAGAATTATAAATACTGAAATTACTTGACTAAAGAATAATTTTCTAATTATTTATTCAATTTTAGACTTCATTTTATTTTATTTTAGCTATATTATGTACATTTGCGATTGAATATAAGTGCTAATAAAAAGAGCGTCGGTCGTCATTGCTTATCATTTTCCTTGCTCCACAGAATCATATCACACATAATATGGAAATTGTGGAGCAGTTTTTGCTGTTGTTTCTTTTGGGGAAGAAAGCACAGACACAGTATATGTCAAAATTAATTAAGTGAAAATTTATGCATTAATTGACAATTAATCCTTTTGGTTGGGCACATACTTTGAGAATAGTATTATCAGTTACAACAATACACAACTACCTTTCACTCCGTGTTGGAGTGTTGTAACAATGAATAAAAATTCAGTGGTTTGGACATATTGACATGTGGTGTGCTCAACCAGTCACAAATGTAGAAAGAGGTTGAGCTTAATGATCTTGCTATAAATTATACAGTTGAAACAAAATTGCTCGACATTTGTATTAATTCCAAAATGTTAGTACAAAACGTAAATAATTAATTTTTTCCATGTGCCATCTCAATTATTTGATCTTCTCCAGTTGTCTTCCTTGTTTAAACCAACCTGAATATCTAATCATTTGCATTTGTTATTCTTTTTTTTTAGTTGATTGCAAATATTTTTGGATTTAGGAATTAAAAGTTGAGTAGTTTAGGATCACCCCACTAAATCAAGTGTTGCATTATTCACCTATAATTGAGTAGTACATGGTTGAGAGTATCCATAGAGACTGTCAATTTTATCTTTCCTAGACTAATTTTTCTTGAGTAATCTGTTCAACCTCAGCTCCACCTGCAACCTTTCAACTGCTGTTTTTGTTTTCTTGTTTGTGTGGCTTCAGCATTAAAATTTTAGATGTCTCTAATGTAACTCTTAACTTCTTTTTGAACATTAGGAATACAAGGCGCAATGGCTTTGGCCGGGCGGTTTATATGCTCCATCTCCAGGATTGATTGCAGTCAATCTAAAATTAAATGCCATGGTTGATGGATTGGGATATGCAGCTCATCCAATTATGGCTCTTCTCTTCATACTAGATGTATGGCATGCTTTGTTTGAGAATTTAACTCTTACAATACTGCATTATTTACACAGCATTTAACTCCTACAATACTGCTTTGTTTGCTTTGCTGGTAAGTGCTGGACCCAAGCAATATTAGTTCTTTTGTAAGCCCTCTTGTTGCAAACATAGGTAGACTCGATAGCTTGATCATTTTGTTGCATAACAAGATCAAGTAGAACATCTTTTGTCCTTATTACACAAGCTTGTTGCATGGATCTTGATACATTGACTACTTGTGCAGCCTGGTACAAAAGGTGGCAGATGAAGAAGATATATTCTCCACTTCTGGCGCTGTATCTCGGATTCGAATGGATCCAAGTTTGTACAACAACTCCATTACTATTAGTACATGGTAATGTGACATATTAAGTCTACCACTTGACCTAATTTCGTGGTGTGTGTACACAGACAGACAAAATTCTGGCACCCATCATAATACACAGGATATACTCGTCTGTGGTTCTGGGTCATGGCCTCTGGAAAATACACGACTGTCAATGGATGCTATGCCAGAGATTCACAAGCTCAAAAGCTCAAGGCAAATCTTCGAGGAAGCTGTAAAGATCCAACCCAACTTGTAGTACATAATAGTGTTCCACAACATATCTGTTTGATCACTTCTATGCATATAGTGATGCATACTAATCTTCTTGTACATAAGAAATTAGGAAAATTAGCCTTCTGTTATGGAATAAAAATACTTTTTCTTGGAGTTTTTAACATGTATAGATAGGCGAATAATGAACTTATGCAATATGTTGTGCATTGTCCATGTTTGATGGTGTGTTTTCCCATTTGATAGGTTGATATTGTAAAAAATGATCTCATTGAATAAATGCAGTAACATTTCTAAGAAATATGGTGCATATATCTACTAAAGATATCAATGGTCCACAGATATATTCTCCCAAGAAAAGCCAAGGAAGAAAGAAAGTGCAATTCCAATCTAGAGATAAATCTAACTTTTGGTATGTTTCAAATTTCAAAATGAGAAGGAAAGGGACAAAAAGTGAACAAAACATGTGCCCATATGCTTAAAGATTTTAGAAAATATAAATATTGTCGCATTCAAACATAAATTCATAAGGACAAGATTGAACAATTCTCCAGTCCAATTAGCAATATACCAAAAGATCACAAGATTCAGGAACCTAATACTCATTTATTCATCATTTTGATATATTATGCTCAAACTCAAAAGCCTATGCAACATAACCTATTAAGATTCACTCTTCCAACTGCGTAATGATGCTAGCAAAGACCCGGTAGCCTTGGGCCATGTCGGAGAAAAGGCAATACTCATTCTTCGCATGATACGTAGCCATTAAGCCTGCACATCCAAGACAAAATAAGTGAACGGATATCAATGACTGAGCGCAATTGCACATACACATTTTCATAAAAAATGTCTACGTGAAAGCCTACACGTGCTAAATGTGAAATAAAAAGGTCTTCTTTAGCTAGTTTACTGCTATATGATTTGCATCAATGGGCCGACTGTTATTATACGGCTTTGTGATTCATGCCTGTGTCTCAATCTCGAGTACAACGAGTCAATCACCATAGGACGAGTCTGAAGCAAAGAAATGGAAAACTTCCATTCACCATAATCTTCAAGGTCTGACAAAATCAGAACTTCAAGCTACTACTGCTATTTAACCTTCAGTTGTAGCACCAACCATACTATTTAGTTTATTAGACAGTTTCCACATCTATGAGCGTATTTGCAATGCATGACACTGTAGAGCCATTAATCTTGAAAAACTAGTAAACAAACTATAGTGAATCTCCATAATCAAATTTGAAGAATCAATCGTATTCTTCTTTCTCCTTCGATTACAATATCTCCAGCAACACTAGTGGTCAAACTCAGTAAGCCTAAGTTATCTTACCTAGGTATGAAAGGCACAATCAAAAGTATGAAATCATGTGTTCCTCCCTTTAAACCGTTTAAGATGGAGTAAGACTATTCGATTAGAAAGAGCATAAGTAAATTTGTTCTTTGCATTGTTAAGATCAAAAGTCACAATCTACTAAACTATTCGATTAGAAAGAGCATAAACAGTTAAGATGTAGATCTAGTGATTTACGATTCACAGGTATAACATCCATGCTCATACCCAAAGTGTTGTTCCCATTCATAATTATCATTAAGAACTGATTCCTTTAACATAATATCACAATATATTTGTTCTTTGCATTGTTACAGAATGCCTACAAACCCTAATAGCCAGAAGGTATTCTTTTGTAATATGGATTGGTGATGATGTTCAAGTTCGAGAGTAGTAAGAAAGAAAATAAGTAATCGAAGGCATCACTCATCACAGCTATAATCCAAAGGTTACTCCATCAACTATCACAATATACTTTTTCTTTGCATTGTTACATAATGCCTACAACCCCTAATAGCCAGAAGGTATTCTTTTGTAATATGGATTGTGATAGATGTTCAAGTTCGAGTGCAGTACGAAAGAAAATAAGTAATGGAAGGCATCACTCATGACTCATCACAGCTATAATCCAAAGGTTACTCCATCAACTACCAAGTGACTAAAATCACTTTGGTCTTCTAATCTGGTCATAATATAACATAGACTGTCAAGTATTTCTGTATTTTTAAAGATGCAAGATTTATATGCTTGGTTATCGTTTTTATGCAAAACTTACCAGATATACTATGACACGAAATCCAAGCCTTATCCACAACACATTATAGTTGCTTCACGATTTCAGTGTGACAGTTAAGTCGACAAAATATTATGCAAAACTTTATTTTTCTAGCATTTCAGATTCACTTATTAGGTTTCGTCTCTCAGCATAGAATAGTTGATGTACAATCTTTTAGGGAGCCGAGTGCACGTTGCCCCTACCAGACATTTTATGCAAAGTATCCAAAAAAAAATCAAAAATCAATACCCATTTGGACATGTAGAAAGACCAACCCTATCCACAATTCAAGCATTTATGTGGTTTAAGTAAATTCATTTTTGCACAAGTTCCTAATTCAAAAACTGATCAAGTAACTCATTGAGATTGACATTGCATATTAAAGGCTTCGTCAAGGTGGACTAGAACCCGAGACCTTTGGCCAAAGAAGTGTTCTAGCTTAAATACAGTGATGTTGGGGCAGAAGGACACAAGAATTGGTTTCAAATACTAACATTTTTGGTTAGAAATGATTGAGAAAAAGCATGAGCTTTTACGACATGTTTCAAGCAGTGTTGTTAATTTGGCGCTCGGGTCGCTCGGGTCGCCCGGGTCGCCCAGGTCGAGACCATGACCGCCACAACATGGGTGGGTTGATCGAGATGCATGGGTCGCGCTGGGTCGGTTGGGTCGGCGGGGTCGAGCGTTTCGGGTGGGTTCGAGCGTTTCGGCTACAGTGTTTCTGCGTTTTTTTTTACAGAGATTGAAGGAATGGCTGAAGGAAGATGATGGAGAAGAGAGAGGAGAGAGGAGTATAATTATGAGCCTTGGGAATAGAGTACATCATTTGTCACTATTCATTTGTTTAGTGGGATTAGGAATATATAAAAAATTGATATAGTTTATCTCATTTTTTAGGCAGCAATAAAAATATTATTTTACCAAATTTTTGATTAGTTAAATTAAATTCAATATATTTACATGGATATATTGTCAATCCAATGTTTGGAGTATAATTTAATGGTGGAAAATGAGTATATTATTTTAGGAATAAATTAATATTTGTTCTTCTACTATATACACGTTTCGAGATTCAAATTGTACTATTTAAAGTTTTATTATTTTATTTGTTTTATTATTTTATTTGTATAATAATCTATTGTATTAATCAAATTATTTATTAATTTTTCTGTAATTATTCCTCTCATATTTTATATAGGTTTGTCTACTAATACATATTCATTTATTTTTTACTAATTTTTAAAATAGATTTCACATTCCACTCCTATTTTATTATAAGTTAATACTACATACAAAATGACGCACATTTCATAACTTTTTTTCTTTTGACATTTTCAGACAATGGTTTCAATTTATTTATTTTGTGTTATACTTATAACTTATGAATTGTTTTGATATTTTGATAATTTTTATTTTCCACTTTATCTCTATTCACATGAATTACGTCTACATTTATATTATTTGATATATTATAAACATTAGAGTAATATATTTATTTGATTTAATATTAAAAGGCAAAAAAATTAGCCTAGATTAGTGGGTCTCTCGACCCAGTCGACTCGTCGACCCGCGACCCGAGTTTTCACCTTATCGACCCGGTGCGACCCTCGACCCTAACAACACTGGTTTCAAGCTTAGTTACAAGATACTATCTGCTTTAGACACACAAATGGAGGCATGTGATTGTTATGATACGAGCTATGTTCCTTGGCATAAAACGAAACAGTAACTGAAATGAAATAATAAAGGAGTTAGGAAGCATATATACCATAGCCGGCGGTTTGCACATCAAAACCCTCCTCCTACAGTTAAATAATAAAGCAACTGTCAATTCATGATATCTTTTGCACAGAATAAGCAAGTAAATACGAGAGTATGAGTACCACCTGCAACTCGCGTATAAGAGGCAAACTACCCGTGATAGAATAGGGTTTTACATGACCAACCACCTCTTCAGTAGCTTTGCATAGGACATGGAAGCCCCGAGAGTCAAGATTGCAAGCCACTCCAGACAATGCTTCATCAAAGGTAATAGCCAACCTGACAATCAAAAGGCAAGTTTATAAGAACAGAAGGCCGAACTTAAAAACTCTGGAACTGGATTAAGACCCAAAACACCTGCCATCGTGAAATTAAAGGACTGGGAAGTATGACCACGTTAAAACCTTTCTCAACTTTGAAAGGAAACACAATAAAAGTAAGATATCCAACTGGCTTGGGAGGAAAAACTGACCTTCCCCTGAGGTTCTCATCTGGTAAAACATATTTAGAAACAGGGCCTCGTGTACCCAGTTTTTCTATGTTTGTATTCAGGTCTTCAGCATATGCCTCGAGCTTCTTGATTACATCAGTTACACTGGAACATCAATTTGTGGGTATTTAATTGAATGCTTCACAGAATGAAGTCAATGTGACAGCTTGAACAAGTTAAACTCATAGAAAGTAGGCCAATAAAGGATAAGATGTGCATCCGTACCTATAAAATGGTGTCAATCTGCAATAGTAAATAGGAAACACATTACTACTCAGTGATGAGCAAAACTTACAAAATAGCCACTAAAAGACACAAACATAACCTAACATCTCCGGAAACCGTACACTCGGCTGGAATTTGATTGATTCCACCTCCTGGATCTGTCAATGACAGAGTTTACAAAAAAATCAGCATACTAGACAAGCATCCATGAATTTACCGACTTATGCTTTAGTATCCAATACGTACAAAACCACTGAGTTGGTTTCATGGTTGATGGTGTTGCAAATCCATATACTTTCTCCTTTGGATGGGGTGGAAAGTCTTCATAGAAACGTGATTGTATGACTTTTAATGCTTCCATGGCTAGCTCCAAGGGGTTAATAGCCTACAATCACCCGGAAGAAAGAATAATATTACACACACACACCTATGAATGAATTAAAAGAATAATAAATTGATCTACAACAAATTACAAATGGTATGTTGAATGTCAGAGGCAGAGCATTGCCAAAATCCAAAAATCATTGATACTAATGTAATCCAGAAATATTAGGCTGATTTCTTCAGCAAATAAGAAATCGTTCAATGCTATTTCTTTAAGCTAAAGCCCAAAAGGGGTATTTAAGAAGATCAATTGAACAGTTATGTGTTCTGCTAGCAACACTATAGTGGGAGACTCAACTCTAAAGCTTAAATTGCAGTGAAGAGTCGAAGGTGAGGCTTCTCTTCTTGCAGTATTTTTCCTCAACGAGCTCAAATTAAAAAAACAGACACATAAGGGGCAATACTAGTGCTTAGCACTTGATTTACCATAGGTTTCAGACTTTCAGTTCTTCCAAAGACAGATTAGTTGCAGAGGCAGAGTTCTACTAGTGATCGTGAGGAAATCTACTCTATGATTTTAAGTTCCGCAATATCCATTTTCTTTTGCTTCCTGGAAATGAACTGATTCGTAGTTCCAGAAAAAAAAGAGGTTGTTGCTGGGGGGTGAGGGGTATAGATTATTATGAAGGTACTTAATCAACCAAATACTACATATTTAGTAACTGGCCATTTATAGGCAAATAAATAGCTGCCTTTTCCCTGGTTGCAGAATTACTTTGGTTTCATACCGGAAATGTTAATCTATCTGATATTCCATTCGTACTTATTCTCCAAATGTAGATCTAACAACATTATATATAAAGATTGGACAACTATAGTGATCATAAAGAGCATCAATCAAATCTCTGTCAAGTCTCTACATGATAAAACATGGATATACTCTTTTATACTTTTCTTCTACTATATTTTAGAATTAAGAATCTCAATAAAAATTAAAATAAAAAAAATCCTCAAAAAACGCACAGAAATTAAAGAAGTTGCTACAAAACATGACCCGATTAAAAAACCCTTTCATATATCATGTTCTATAGCCCACCAATAAAATTGAACTCATTTTTCTGCACTACTGGAGTGTGAGACCTTCTATAACACTAATTCTCATACTAGAAATTGCTTTTGCTCAAGAGAGCATAAAAGAATCTACCTTGTGGGCTAGACCACTGTGAAATAGCTTTCCAGTAGCATGAAGCTTCCACGGTATCATACCCCCAGTTCCGATGCAAGGCTGTTTATCTGCAGTATCAATCCAAAACCTGGAAAAGCGAGAACACCACAAACCATAAAAAGAAAACTTTCACCATTTCAGTATAAATTCAGCTTCCTATTCAATTTAAACATTATACAGGCTTGTCACACATACAGAGGCCCCTGCTTCAAGTTGTTGAGCAATCCATCCTTCACCAACGCATCGACCCCTACTCCAGGTATGGATGAATTCTCTTCACTGGCAATAAAGACAGCAACAACAGTAGACTTCAACTGAGGCTTTGTTTCAGCCAGTCTCCTCATCAATTCAGCCACCAAGGCGACATGCCCCAAACAATCAGTAGTTCCACGCCCTTTAAGCATGTCACCATCGATACCCAAACTAAAAGGATCAAAATCCTGAAAAACACCTTGTTTATTAACCAGCACACAAATATAGAATGACCTTGTTCTAATAGCTCACTTGACCTCAACCTATTCACCAATCTGTATAGTTCTAAAATCTTCACAATCAACATTCCCGCACAACTACACATAACTAAGCAATACGCAAAAACACAAAAACTTGATTCAGTATTTGAAAGGACGCAATAAAAAGTAGTAGCAAAATACTCAAGTAAAAAACACTGACTGTAACAGACGATTGTAGAATAAATATAAAATTACCCAATCAGAAGGGTTGGCGGTGACGACGTCCATGTGCATTCCAACGAAGGAGAGGATTTTTCCGGGCTGAGTGCCGGGATACTCGACGATGAGATTTCCGCGGTTGGGCTTATAGGTGACGTGGTTGATGCGGAGGGGTCCGCCGGTGGCGGTGCTGTAGGGACGGAGGACATTGAGTACATGATTGACAATCCTGTCCTCCTCCGGGATGAGCTCCGGCGGGTTGTTCTGCACGAACTTGGACTCGCCGATCAGCTTGGAAAGAAGCCCCACGAACGACTCCTTGTTTAGGTCTCCTAGAGTCTGCTTTAAGGTTGCCATTTCTGCAAATCAATTTGGTGCTGAGATTGATTAGGTTGAATATCAGTGTTTAGTTTAAAGCTTTCGTTAAAGCAGAAGCCCAAAACTACTACTGTACGAGCATCCACAATGGTGACAAGTGGACCGGCTAGCCGCTGGCCAGTCCGCTCGCCGAACCATTATAGCAGGCGAGCGCCAAATCAACGAGAAAAACCGCGAGCGAGCGCCGATTCCCGGGCGCTGGCCGATGCGCTTGCCGATCGGCTGGCCGCCATTGCAGGCTCCCGATCGGCGAGCGATCGGCCAACCGATTTTTTGTTTATTTTTATTTAATTTTTGAAACGCTATATATACGTGATTTGCACGTCATTTTCATCGCACCACTTGTTTTGACGAGTTTTCTCTCTATCTTAATTTCTGTACAAGAGCAACAACGCGAAATGGAGCACAACAACGAGTCTACTCCAGTGACGAGCGGGTCTCAAACTCCCACGGTACCCATGGGAAGTGGATGGGGTCCGATGGCCGGGTACTACAACATGTACCCTTGGCAGCTATTGATGCCCGGGATGGCATCTGGGGGTAATATGCCGGGATGGCAGGGGATGCATGGCGGACAGGCGATGGCGGGTGGGCAGGGGTACCCGGGATGCAGATGATGCCGAGGTGGTAGCTGAGAATGCAGCCGGGGATGTAGGGGATGCCGGGGGGGACAACGTCTATCGCCCCAGTTTTGATTTTTTTACTGCTTCTTCGCACACATCGACCCCATCGGAGACGCAGTTCACTGGGTGTGATACTTTCTCCTTAGAGGAGTTGGGGATAGATCTCGGGGATGCGGACACTCCCGTTCAAACGGGGGGAGTAGGGCGGGGTCGGGGTGCGCCAAAGAAGAAGAAGGGCAAGAGGGTGGTTGGCGAGTCGTCGCAGCCGGCTGATGACGAGAGCCCGGCACGGAGGAAGTGGACGGATGCAGAGAACATCGCGCTGTCCAAGGCGTGGGTGAGTGTTTGCGATGATCCTCTCGCCTCGAACAATCAGAGGATCGTCAACTTGTGGGCTAAAATACCAGCAGCCTACAAGGCATTTTGCCCGGAGGGGAGGCCACGCAGCGGGGAGGAGTGCCGGAAGGGGTGGGACCGAATCAGGGTTGCGGTCTCCCGATTTTCGGGATTGTACACCAACGCCCTCCGCATGCAGACCAGTGGCCAAATTGACGAGGACTGCAGGAGGATAGCGGAGAAAGTCTTCCTCGTGCCCGGGCTTTATAAGGAGTTCACCTACTGGAACTGCTATGAGGTGCTGATGGACTCCGAGAAGTTTCGGGCAGGTGTCGATGTTGGCTGGCCGAAGAAGCAGCGACTGAACTTCACCGGTGATTACAGCGGCGGCAGCAGCGACGGTTCCCACGACCTCCCCGAGGATGTTCAGGAGTTCCCGTCCCCTCCCGCGTTTACTCGCCGCACTCGCCCGGTTGGTGAAAGGCGGGTGCAACGGGCTCGCCAGGGGTCCCAGGAGATCCAGTCGGCATCCCCCCTTGTTGGCAAGTCGACAACCGAGCTCACATTCTTCGCGCGTCAACAAATGCGGGCTCAGATGTACAAGATCTTTGCTGAGTTGAAGGCGACAACTAACCCCGAGGAGAAGAGTTTTCTTCACTCAATGCTCGTGAGTATGCGGGCCGATTTGAATGCCGCCGTGGCACAGTTGGGGGCTCAGACGCGGGCTCAGATGCCGCAGATTTGGGAGTCCCGGATAGTGGCGACAACGGCGACGACGGCGAGGAGTGAGGCGGGGGGCTCGTGTTTGGAGGAGGATTTTTTTAAAAAATTAATGTAATTTTTTTAAATTAATGTACTTTTAAAAATTTTAATATTATTATTGAATTTTCCCGTATCTGTGTCGCAAATTTAATTCCGTGTTTTGTGTGATTGTTAATTATTTGTTTTTTATAATTTTGTTTATTGTGGCTAGGCTATAGCTGGCCTATTGCTTGTCCAGTTGTTTGTCCTGATGATGTGGCAGGAGGAGTTTTTAGTGCTGATGATGTGGCAGGTGAAGTTTGTGGCTAGGCTGTGGCTGGACTATTGTTGGCCTATCTCTATTGGAGATGCTCTAAAACTAGACCATTCAATAAACTAGTATCACATCCATGCTATGCTAGTTCATTTTATTTTTCTTCAAAATATGAAATATTGATTTGAAATTAAAAAATAATATTATTATATGGGTTAAAATCATAAATTATTATAAATGTATACAATAATACATTTGACAAAAGTAGTAAATTTTATTGTTGTATAAACATTACTTATTCTTTATATATCTATTTTATAAAAAATTAATATTAAATAGTTTAATGATTCTAAATTCGAGTTGTGACAATTTATTTTATTTTTGTCTGAAATAGTACTTATTTGTACAATTTTATTAAATACATATCAGTCTATTTACACAAAAAATACCTATAAGTTATCATTTAATGTTATACTTTTATTGATATTGACTATGCAAAATGTCTATTTTTCATTATTGTCACGAAATTTAAGAGTCTTCCATATATTAATTATTACATAAAATGGTTCCAATGACATTTAAAATCAAAACAAAAATAATTATGATATAATTTTAAAATAGTTCTAACATCACCAAATTATTTCTCACAAACTTTAATCTTAAAATGGTCTTAGATGTACAACGTTTTTGCAAGTTTGGGTACATAACATTGCAACAAGTATTAAATACGTATGGCGGTATGGTATATAAAACTGTACTTTGCAAGTTTGGGTACATAAAATACTTTTAGTAGATCCACAAAATATTTGTTGTATTCGAAAAAAAGATTAAAATATGTGGTGGATTTACAATGAAATTATGGAATCATTCTAGTATATTGTTTGTAAAATTATGATAATTTACTAAATGAATATTTTATTTAAATAAACTACTTTATTGTTGAACATTGAGTAGAAACAATTTATTTTTCCAGTAGTATAGCACATATTCACAATTAAACATTTTTGCAAGTAAATTAAATTGATGTCTCACACATAATTCTAGACAAATTCTTCAAAAATAAGAATATAGAATATAGAAAGACACAAAATAAGAATACAGAAAGACACGAAATTAAAACACTATAAACAATAAAATTAAGGTAATGAATGTTATAATAAGTGAAAAGCCAAAGGGCTCCCCATGATCACATTCAATTACTCACGCCATTTGATGGAGTGTGATGACAATAGGAGTAAAACTAAAATTGAGGAATGTGGATTGTTAATGAGCTTACTATTTAGGGTATTAGTTACTAGTATTTTAATTTTAAACGTTTATGTAAATTAGTTATAATTATTTGACCTTTCACATAATAAAATAATTTTAATTGATATATAAATTTTTAAATAAAATGACATTATTTAAATTTTTTTAAAACTCCCCTTTTATATATGGAGTTATAATTATTTGACCTTTCAAATAATAAAAATAATTTTAATTGATAGATAATTTTTAATTAAAACAACATTATTTTAAATTTTTTCAAAACTACCATTTTATATATGTATATATAGATATATCTTAAATATCCAACAATAATAATTATTTTATAAAATTGTTTGAAAAGTAAGAACATTTTTTTGTAAATTACTAAAATATACCAAAAGATTGAAAATCCCCAACTTTGTAGCAAATGAAATGTAAAATTAATTTAAGATATTATTTATCAAAAGCTATAATTTAAGATTGCATTGGTGAGACACTTCCTATTAGAGCTTCATTTCATTGCAATATAGTGACCATAAAGGGTGCTGGATACCGCGTCCATCCGGGAGGTCTCGAGTTCGAACCCTAGGTGGCGTAATTTGTCTTTCCTCCTTGTTATAGGAGTTGATTTGTAATTTCCTCCTTCATATATATGATATAAATATATGAAGTTAATTTTTTTTTTAAAAAAAAAAAAAAAAAAAACTTTAAAATATACTCATATCTAAGCCCCCTAGCTCAAGTGGTTGAGGAGGGTGGCAAGGATACCGCACCATCCAGGAGGTATTGAGTTCGAATCCTGGATGCCCCAACTTGGGATTAATGTCCCATGTGGGCCTTTACAAGGCTGGTTGCCTTGGGGCTTGGCAAGCTGATGGGCTTGGAACCCGTCTCGGGTGGCGGCTGTTCACGGGCGTAGACCCGTCTCGGGTGGTGCCGTCTCAGATGGCGGCTGTTCACGGGCGTAGACCCGCCGGAGGTGCCCGGCTGGTTGGCGGCCTGTCTACGAACCACGAGGGGCTGGGGAAGGGCTGGTTAGCTTGCCGAATGTATCTCGAACTCCTAAATATGTATGTCCGGAGGAAAAAAAAAAAACTTTAAAATATACTCATGTCCAGAGCATATGTCCTAGTGGCAAGGAGCTTAGACATTATTGTATGATGTGCCGAGTTCGAGCCCTCTTGACATCAATTGTAGGAGTTTTTTTAAAAAAAAAAACTTTGAAATATACTCATCATGACCAACAAATGAACCAAATATCAATAAAACTCTCCCTTCGTCCTAGTTCAATTTACTTTGTTGATCACTTATTCTATTGTGGGGGTTTTAGATCTGTATTCGATATCTTACACTGGATTGACCTACTTGAACTTACTGAAGAATCTGTAAATATGTAACTAAAGAATTGTCTTAAATAAATTGACAATCATCAATTTTAATGTTTAAGATTTGATATGCCAATACCGTCTATGTTATTTTGCTTTGAAACCTTTTTATTTTTTAATTTTTTATTAAAGAATTATAATGTTAAAAAGTAAGCATCATGTAGATTATATTTTTCTAATGTCCATTTATTAAAGAAATACACTTTTAATTTAATCGATGCAATTATGGACAAAAGTTATAAAATTGCACTGTTTTGACTTGAGTTTTTTTTTTTGTTCTTTTCTTTTTTTCATATCTTGATTATAGTGTATATTTATTAAAAAAAACACCAGACACTGTGAGTGTTGAGAATTCAAGAGAAAAGATTTATAGGGATGAGTATTGTTCATTTAAACGCATAATATATAATTGCGAGAATTAATGTGGCAACCACAAATTTCTAATTATTAGTCGTGCTGCTGTTTTTTTAATTGACTTTTGGGATGATTTGCACATAAAAGAGCCATAGTTATTATTTTAAAAAAATAACGACAATTCAAATACTCCTAATTAAATGATATGGCAAGGTATCAATATTCCAAGCATTTTTTTTAAATGGCCGACTAATCTAACTTATCTAACTTATATAATAATGCCATTAAAGCCAATCAATTAATAATTGATTAAGAAAATGAAACTAATAAAACTATCCTAATGATGATTTGGAAACACCATAATGTATATAAATATATTATAACTGTAACCGCCAGAATTTATTAGTATGTCTATGAAAATAAAAGAATTGTTCAACGGGCAACGTTTAAATTATGGTGTTTATTCTTAAATGTCTAAATTATAGTATCTAAATTATATATTTAAGCTTAAATGGTAATTCCACAAATACCCCAAAACTCCCCCTTTATATATACTAGTATCATACATGTGCGATGCACATATTACAATATTTTAACACATTGGTTTTCGATTTTAGTTAATTGAATGAAATTAAAAACAATATCATTATGTAAAAATTGTAAATAAAATAACAATGAATTATACAACTAAAACATACCATAAACTTAAAATTATTAATAACAAATTATTGAAATTTAGAGAGCTCTGATTCATCATACATGAATTGATTGGGACATTTAAAATATCATTTGATTAAGAAGAAAAAATGAATCAACTTACATCACCTATAACAAAAAATTCCAATTATATTAGTTACAACTTATAATAATAATGATAGAGAATTATATTTTAGTCATTTGACATTTACTGATATCCTCAATAACAACAAATATATTAAAAAAAACATCATCCTAAACAAAATGAATAAGAAGTTGAAAATTATAGTGTCTTAGTGTCTATAACAACAAATGTAATATTTAAATATTTATTATTTACAACACTATTATATTTAATTATTTATTTTTAAAAAATAATACATCCAAATCTAAAAATTGTGTTATCTAATAATATAACTTTTAATCATTCTATACAAAAACTCAAAATAAATTATGTCAATTATTTATTTTCATGTATTTTTAAGCCATACGTAGAACTAACAAATAAAAAAAAAGAAAAAAAAATAAACAACTAAACGAATACATACCAAAAATATATGAGTACTAAATTTTAAAATATAAATTTAACTTACAATAATCAAAAGATATACAAAACTCTACAATTTCTCACGAAAGAGGGCACCGCCTTCTTCACCAAATTCACTTTTACAATCTAAATTTTTCTTCCAAAATTTTCGTCAAAGCTTTTCTCCTCCGTCCTTCTCTATCACGCACTAAATTAATTTGCAAATATGATGTGCTTCTTATTTACTAATGAATTAATGTATCTCAAAATAACAAAAAAAGTTCCAAGAAATAACATAATGTCATTGTAACTTATGTAAAATTAATTTGTAAAAATGATGCATTTCTTATTTACTATAGGATCAACATATATGAAAACAACACAAAAAAAAATATTATACTGAATTCATTTGCTATGAATGTAATTTTAAATGTAATAAGTATTAACTTTATAAAATATTTAAATTTTCTAACTATTGATTTAATAATATCCAAAAAATATATATATATATAAAGCATCACCAATTTTCTAAAATTCTGCAAAACAATATACAAAAACTATATTAATACAAAAGGAATCTGTCCTACAGTATTTTCCATTTGCTCAAGATATGAATCTATAACACTTTCTCATGGTGGACAACAAACTATATTATGCCTGCAACCAGAGTAACTTAAAAAATATATTAAATAGAAAATAAAAATAAAATGATGATTCAATACTCATTGGGAATCAACAATCTTAATATCGATGAACCAAGAATTAGATTGTGAGATGACATTGTCAAGGTCGACGACAACACTAATTATATCTACAAAAATAGACACCGAGACAATGTTAATAAGCAAATAATATTAATAACAATAGTAATAATAGTAGTAGTAGTAATAATAATAGTAATAATAGTAATAATAATATAAAAAAATTACCATAAAGTGCCTATCCAACAACATTTTCAATCTACATTTGATAACATATAATGGGTTTAGAAAAATTAACTAAAAAAACGTAATAAGATAAGAAACAACACCATACATACGTTCATGGAAAATACATTCCAAGTTAATGACATTTGATTTGTCACCATATTTAGTCATTTCAAAATGACGCACACACCAGACTCGGATAACTGATTTGGTATTGTTAGGCATTAGATCACGAAGGAATGTGAATTCCATGGCTTAGAAAATTCTTCTTTCTCCATAGGATTTGTGATAGAATAAGAGAAGATAAAGAGGAAGTGAACCCTACGATAGAAAATGATGGATATTTATAGAAAAAAACATAAAAAGCTATCCAAAACCCTAAACCCACCGTACGTCACAAAAATAAAAAGGTATAATTTATCTAGCTAATAATGAAAATTAAATAAATAATTATTTAATTAGAGGCCCTAAAAGGCTAAAACCTCCATTTCAATTGAATAATCATTAATGATTATTTAGTGAAATTAGTGCTGATGGTTAAAAAAACGCCTAAAGAAGTTTATTACTCTTTCAAAATAATCAATGACATAATTAAATTGCTTTCATTGCTTTTAATTGGTTAGCCATTTCAATTGAATTGCGATCATTTTATTGCTCATTATTTAGTAAATTTAGGCAATGGTTAAAAAAAACGCATAGAGAAGTTTTCTGATATTTTTCATATAATCAATAGAAATATAACGTTTAGTATAACACATTGGGCTTAAGAATTTGTTAAATGCTCATTATTTTATTAAAAGAATTGTAACATCGCGGTTACTTATTATAATGCTCTTAAAAATTAGTCAAAGTTTTTATTAAAATATCTAAATAGATATTCAAAGCAACTACTTATAAATATTCGAATTAAAGCCTAAACTTATAAGTATTTAAATTTAAACCCAAAATTTATAAATATTCAAAAGGCCAAAACTTGCCTTTTATATATGTATATAGGGATGTCAATGTAACATGAACCCGCGGGCTGACCCGAATAACCTGATAAAAATACAGGGTTAGGGTTGTAATTTCGCAGCCCAAATTTAAAATCGGGCCATTCGGGCTGACCCGTTCGGGTTGTCGGGTCGGCCCGTCGGGTTGAAGGCTTTTGCACAACGAGCAGTTTTTGTAACGGTCATAACTTTCTCTACAAAGCTCCGATTGAGGCGTGCAATATATCCACGCGAAGCTCTTTCGAAGACGAAGAGAATGATATGTATTAGAGGTTTATCAAACTTCAAAATCGCGAGAAATATAATTAAAATCATCCAAGACAACCCTCTAAAACCATGCAAAATCCAAATACGTCAACCGACTATATAAGATCACGAAAAAAATCACTATGTGGTTCATGGATTCATAATTACTCGTATATAAAAGCTTTCTTTTAGTATATTTCCAATACAATAGTGCAAAGTGTTTTGACACTGCTTCGTCATTGAATTATGCGTACTTTGATATTCTTAAAACAAAGATAAATTATTATTTGACTTATTTACAGCTGGAATGAATTAAATTTGACCAATCATAATTCAAGAAAACTTAGAGGTACTCCAATTAGCTAGCATCTTGATAATTCACTCTTTAACAATTCAAAATATTTTTGTTACATCTACGATGCACCTCTCACGTTATGAAAATTTTATTTAATTTTATACGAATTGATTTATGTTTGAATTTTGAAACAAAGTGTTGATTTATGTTTTAAACACATAAACATAAACATACTATTGATAGATATTTTGTAAATAAATAAGTAATGAATAAGTTATTTAAATTTAAATAACTTAATCTTTTAAAAATATTAAAGAAAAATAAAAATATGTATTTCATTGTTGAATGATTAATTAAAAATATGTATATAATTAAAGAAAATTTAAAATACGTATTATTTTTTGAAAATATTAAAAGAATTAAAAATACGCATTGGCCCGAATAACCCGGTGGGTTAGCCCGAAACCCGAAGGGTTAGGGTTATGGTCGAACTTTTATAACCCGAAAAAATCATAACCTGAATAACTCGTACCCGAATTGCCCGACAACCCGAACGGGTTGGTCCGATTGACATCCCTATAGATAAAAACTGACGACCTAAAAGGGCAACAAAAATTGTCTTTTGCATTCTCTCTGTAATTAATTTTCTCCTAAAACCCGACCAGCACAACAATTTAGCTCCCTGTCGCTGCCGTTGAAATTCGATTCTGTTATTTTGTAGACCAATTCCGAAGTGGATAAACCAATTGCTCAATTGCTATGGAGCAGCGCTTCGCCAATTCGTGGCGGATGACCGTCAATGAGAAGAAGTTCATTCAGACGGCGCTGCTTTCTGACCTCCGAACCGACGGCCATGGCCCTTTTGATTACCGAAACCTGACCATCCAATTTGGAAGGTAAGTTGTTATCTTCGCTATTTTCTCTTGTAATCTCTTTGAGAGTTGTTCATATCTTCAAGAATGGGTAAATTAAGGAATATAGGTTGTTATTTTGTAAATTTATTCATGGATACCACTTATAGATACTCTAAGTTGTTGCCTCATATATTGTTATTCTCTATACTCTTCAATTGAAATTCATACTATGATTTAGTAATAATTGTAGGTGTGTGGGTCTAAAATCTAAATAAAATTGTGAATGTTTTGGTGTCTGAACAGTGAAGATGGTTCATCAGAAGTCCAGCTGGGCCAGACCCGCGTAATGGGGTTTGTGACATCACTGCTAGTGCAACCTTACCGTGATCGTCCTAATGAAGGTACTCTTGCCATATTTACTGAGTTCTCTCCAATGGCAGATTCTTCTTTCAAAGTTGGTCGTCCTGGGGAATCTGCTGTTGAGTTGGGACGGATAGTTGATCGTGGGTTAAGGTAATTTGTAACTCAGCATTTGTTTATTAATTTGCTTATTTCCAGGACAACATTTTGCTTGTTTAGTTGAAGACTTGAACTTAATCATAGGTGATAGAACTAGGAGATAGCTTAAAATTGATGTTTTGTTTTATGCTGAATTTGAAACTAAAAATGGACTTTACAAAGAAAGTACGGCCATCGACACAGAATCACTTTGTGTTATTGCGGGAAAATGGGTGAGGTCTGTCCGTATTGATCTTCACATTCTAGACAATGGCGGGTAAGTTGTGCGTCTATGTCTTAATTTGATTTGATCATCTACGTTCTTCTGCGCTGACCATTATAGACAATTTTATCGACATCTCTCTTTTTCCTTGAAAATAGGAATCTTATTGATGCCGCCAATATTGCAGCCTTGGCTGCTCTATTGACATTCAGAAGGCCAGAGTGCACATTGGGAGGAGAAGATGGTCAGGAAGTTATAATACATCTGCCAGAAGTTCGTTCTTTCCCTTTCATAGATGATCTCAAATATTTTTTATCTGATGTATTGGATATCGCCCTCAGCTACAGTGCAATCTATGAAGACTCATGGATTATATGAGTTCTCAGATAATCAACATATGAGTTTACTGTGATTTTGCTTGGCAGCCCTGTGTGAAAACTAGATACTGAAGTTCAATTTGTTTCGTACTATGGCAGGTTAGGGAGCCCTTACCATTGATTGTACACCATCTCCCCATAGCAGTAACATTTGCATTTATTGGTAACCAAAGCATAGTGGTAAGCGAATCATATAAACAAGTCTTTTTCTCCGAGTTCACATGTTTGTTATCTCATAGTATTTGATTACTGATTAGTTACATTTCTGATGCACTACTCCCCACATATGTTGCTAGAATAGGGTTTAACTTTGTCACCAACATTGAATTTGATTTCCGTTCGGAGCACGTCAACATACGACTTCTGCCTATCTTGAGCTTATTTGATCCTTGCACGGATTTGATGCACAATTTCGGTCATCTCCTTGATAGCGTCGGGTCCTAACATCCCTCTTTCCCCAACCTCATCCCAGTAGAGTGGGGATCGACACTTCCTACCATACAGGGCTTCATACGGTGCCATGTTAATCGTTACTTGATAACTATTGTTGTAGGCGAATTCAACCAATGGCAGAACAGTTTCCCAACTTTCCCCTCGGTCTAGGACAACGTCTCGCAGCATGTCTTCAAGTGTTTGAATCGTCATTTCCGACTGTCCGTCAGATTGCGGGTGATAAGCAGTGCTAAGTTCAACTTCGTGCCTAGCTCCCGTTGCAAACTCATCCAAAATTTTGACGTGAACTTCGTATCGCGTTCGGACACAATGGTCTTTGGCACTCCATGCAAATGTACAATCTCACTCACGTAGAGCTTAGCTAACTTGTCCGATCCGTAGGTAATTCTAATCGGTAAGAAGTGCGCGCTTTTAGTGAGTCGATCGATGATCACCCAAATTGCAGTATTCCTCTTTGTGACTTTGGTAAACCCGTCACGAAGTCCATAGCCAAATAATCCCACTTCCATTCGAGAATATCGAGCGGTTGCAATTTCCCATATGCTCGTTGGTGTAAGACCTTCACTTGTTGACACGCTAGACATCGTTCCACAAACGATGCTACATCCCCTTTCATTCCATTCCACCAAAAACGTTGCTTCAAATCCCGATACATCTTCGTGCTTCCAGGTTGAGCAGTGTAAGGCGTGTCATGTGCTTCACTCAAAATCTCATTTTTCAGCGCCTCATCGTTCGGCATACACAATCGCCCATCGAATGTCAAAGCATTGTCCGCCTCCTCACGGAAGTGGTCTTGTTTCTCGGTCCTCACCTTCGCACGTGTCTCTTCCAACTTCTCATCACGTCGTTGAGCTTCTATGATCTTGGTTATTAAGTTTGACTCAATTACTAGCGTCGCTATTCTTCCTCCTTCTGTCTCGGGCGCTTTCACTATCTCCAATTGCATCCTATCGAATTCACAGATCAACGTTTCCTCTTGAGTTAGAAAAGAAGCCAGTTGAGGTTGGTTCTTCCTACTCAAAGCATCAGCTACCACGTTCGCCTTGCCCGGGTGATAGTGAATACCGCAGTCATAATCCTTCTCGATCTCCAGCCAACGTCGTTGTCGCATGTTCAGCTCCTTCTGCTCGAAGAAGTACTTGAGACTCTTGTGATCCGTATAAAGGGTTTTTTCGCTCTGGCCTGAGATTCTTCTTTCAGATTGAGTCTAGATTAGTACCCCTAGTCTAAAAGTGTCACGAAGGCTCAACATCCGAAGCATCACGCTCAACCAAAAGAAAATGAGGTATGTTTTAAGTTGTCGAAAGAATATGAAATCGGTGATGAGATGATAAGGATGTTTTGACAAGAGTATGCATGTGTGTGAAAGTTATGTGTGAATATGATAATGTGATGGTATTATTATGTTGGAACATGAGCATGAATGACATGATGTCATAAATATGTGTTATGTGTGAAAGTACTACGACGTAAGCATGTGAACATAGGAAGCCTTAAGATGACCTCAAACTTGGTGATACGTGACAAGCTTTAGATATATCACGAACATCGAGGTAAAAGATTTTTTTTTGAGAAATCTTCGTCTACTAGGGGAAATCTTAGATGGTACGAATAAAATAAACCGCACGCAAGGGCGTTCAATATAGTGTCAGAAGGCGACGAGCAATGAACGAGTACCGCCTCTATCAAAGAGAGGAAGGAAAAGCTCTGAGAGAGGTCGTCGCCCATTTCGAAACCCTGTGGAGAGAGATCCATGGGTACTATGAGACGGCTTATGGTGACATACGAAAGCTAGTTGGGTTAATGCCCGAGAGTTGGAAGGAGTGGATGGAAGCGACGGCTAGTCGTTTCACTTGGCACGAACCGAGAAGTAACGAGATGAACGGTGACATGAACGGCTTCCTGAAGGCCGTGTATTGTGCTCTAGTCGATTCTCGTCATGAGCTACCACCTTCGGCGAATGAGGAGGAAAAACGAGGTAGAATATGAGGACAAACACATGGTCGAGATTGGACCCTTGGCGGGAGGTGAAGACGGAGCAAGAGTAGGAATGGTTCCGGGTTTCGAGGACGATTATGTATGGGATGCCAGGGAAGATGACGAAGACCTCCGTTTGCTTGACGAGGATGACGAAGAAGAGGACCCGGAAGAAGAAGAGGACCCGGAAGAAGAAGAAAATAACGATAGATAGTTCGATGTTGGTTTTTGTCCTAAGTCGTTAGAAACGAGTACAAGTAGTACATCTCTTGCTTTTGATCTCAAACGAGTGTTTTGTTTTTCCTTTCCAAGCTATCTATCAAAGTTCCACGTTTTATTTGACTTTGCGTACTTGTGGTTTTATCGATGTGTACAAGTGAATGAATGTAAGGAAGCTATGTTTTTTATAACAATGAATACTAACAACGATGCTAACTTGTGTTTTAGATCAGAATGTCACCGAGACGTAGACGTGGCCACGAGTAGGGGGCAATGGAGAGGAACGGTCCGAGGGAAGTGTTGGAAATCAACCCCCGCCTCCACCACCACCCCTACCTCAACCTCAAGAAAAAGAATACACCAAGACCTTCCGGAAGGAAAACCCCCCAAAGTTTGATCGACTGGGAGAGCCACCAAAGGCAGAGGCCTGGATACGCGACCTCGAGCGTATTTTTGATTTTATGGAGTGCACCGATAAGGAACGTCTGGCTTGCGTGACTTAACAATTGACTGGGCCTGCTGATTTTTGGTGGGAAACCAAGCGAAGGACAATGGACCCCGCCCGCCGTGAGGCGCTGACATGGGACGAATTCAAGGAGGAGGTGGAACTCTACTATCTTTGCCCGTCTGTAGCTCATGAGAATGACGGTGATGGAATACGACCGTGCTCTTTGTCCATCTGTAGCTCATGGGAATGTACTTGTTGTACACCTCCTCCTTGAATTCGTCCCATGTCAGCGCCTCACGGCGGGCGGGGTCTATTGTCATTCGCTTGGTTTCCCACCAAAAATCGGCAGGCCCAGTCAATTGATAAGTCATGCAAGCCAGACGTTCCCTATCGGTGCACTCCATAAAATCAAAAAATACGCTCGAGGTCGCGTATCCAGGCCTCTGCCTTTGGTGGCTCTCCCAGTCGATCAAACTTTGGGGGGTTTTCCTTCCGGAAGGTCTTGATGTATTCTTTTTCTTGAGGTTGAGGTAGGGGTGGTGGTGGAGGCGGGGGTTGATTTCCGACACTTTCCTCGGACCGTTCCTCTCCATTGCCCCCTACTCGTGGCCACGTCTACGTCTCGGTGACATTCTGATCTAAAACACAAGTTAGCATTGTTGTTATAAAAAACATAGCTTCCTTACATTCATTCACTTGTACACATCGATAAAACCACAAGTACGCAAAGTCAAATAAAACGTGGAACTTTGATAGATAGCTTGGAAAGGAAAAACAAAACACTCGTTCGAGATCAAAAGCAAGAGATGTACTACTTGTACTCGTTTCTAACGACTTAGGACAGAAACCAACATCGAACTATCTATCGTTATTTTCTTCTTCTTCCGGGTCCTCTTCTTCGTCATCCTCGTCAAGCTAACGGAGGTCTTCGTCATCTTCCCTGGCATCCCATACATAATCGTCCTCGAAGCCCGGAACCATTCCTACTCTTGCTCCATCTTCACCTCCCGCCACGGGTCCAACCTCGACCATGTGTTTGTCCTCATATTCTACCTCGTCTTCCTCCTCGTTCGCCGATAGTGGTAGCTCATGACGAGAATCGACTAGAGCACAATACATGGCCTTCAGGAAGCCGTTCATGTCACCGTCCATCTCGTTACTTCTCGGTTTGTGCCAAGTGAAACGACTAGCCGTCGTTTCCATACATTCCTTCCAACTCTCGGGCATTAACCCAACTAGCTTTCGTATGCCACCATAAGCCGTCTCATAGTACCCATGGATCTCTCTCCACAGGGTTTCGAAATGGGCGGCGACCTCTCTCAGAGCTTTTCTTTCCTCTCTTTGATAGCAGTGGTACTTGTTCATTGCTCGTCGCATTCTGACACTATATTGAACGCCCTTGCGTGCGGTTTATTTTCTTCGTACCATCTCCGCGAAGATGAAGATTTCCCTCGGTAGACGATGATTTCTCAAAAAAAAAATCTTTTATCTCGCTGTTCGTGATAGATCTAAAGCTTGTCACGTATCACCAAATTTGAGGTCATCTTAAGACTTCCTATGTTCACATGCTTACGTCGTAGTACTTTCACACATAACACATATTTATGACATCATGTCATTCATGCTCTTGTTCCAACATAATAATACCATCACATTATCATATTCACACATAACTTTCACACACATGCATACTCTTGCTAAAACATCCTTATCATCTCATCACCGATTTCATATTCTTTCGACAACTTAAAACATACCTCATTTTCTTTTGGTTGAGCGTGATGCTTCGGATGTTGAGCCTTCGTGACACTTTTAGTCTAGGGGTACTAATCTAGACTTAATCTGAAAGAAGACTCTCTTTTGCCATGTTTACTGAGTTCTCTCCCATGGCAGATCCTTCTTTCGAAGTTGGTCGTCCTGGGGAATCTGCTGTTAAGTTGGGACGGATAGTTGATCGTGGGTTAAGGTAATTTGTAACTCAGCATTTGTTTATTAATTTGCTTATTTCCAGGACAACATTTTGCTTGTTTAGTTGAAGACTTGAACTTAATCATAGGTGATAGAACTAGGAGATAGCTTGAAATTGATGTTTTATTTTATGCTGAATTTGAAACTAAAAATGGACTTTACAGAGAAAGTAGGGCCATCGACACAAAATCACTTTGTGTTATTGCGGGAAAATGGGTGTGGTCTGTCCGTATTGATCTTCACATTCTAGACAATGGCGGGTAAGTTGTGCGTCTATGTCTTAATTTGATCATCTACGTTCTTCTGCGCTGACCATTATAGACAATTTTATCGGCATCTCTCTTTTTCCCTGAAAATAGGAATCTTATTGATGCCGCCAATATTGCAGCCTTGGCTGCTCTATTGACATTCTGAAGGCCATAGTGCACATTGGGAGGAGAAGATGGTCAGGAAGTTATAATACATCCGCCAGAAGTTCGTTCCTTCCCTTTCATAGATGATCTCAAATATTTTTTATCTGATGTTTTGGATTTCGCCCTCAGCTACAGTGCAATCTATGAAGACTCATGGATTATATGAGTTCTCAGATAATCAATATATGAGCTTACTGTGATTTTGCTTGGCAGCCCTGTGTGAAAACTAGATACTGAAGTTCAATTTGTTTCGTACTATGCCAGGTCAAGGAGTCCTTACCATTGATTGTACACCATCTCCCCATAGCAGTAACATTTGCATTTATTGGTAACCAGAGCATAGTGGTAAGCGTATCATATAAACAAGTCTTTTTCCCCGAGTTCACATGTTTTGTTATCTCATAGTATTTGATTACTGATTAGTTACATTTCTGATGCACTACTCCCCACATATGTTGCTAGATTATTGACCCATCACACTTAGAAGAAGCTGTTATGGGTGGAAAACTGACTGCTACTTTGAATACAAATGGTGATGTATGTGCAATTCAAAAGGCTGGAGGAGAAGGTGTGCTGCAAAGTGTTGTTATGCAATGCTTGCGGATTGCATCTGTGAAGGCTGCTGATATTACAGGAAAAATTTAAAAAGCTGTCAGTACATATGGTTGAGCAGTTGCTGGCATTTAATTTACTTGTTTATTTCTCGTAATGATTTTTATAACCTGGCTTCGTGACATATTTTGCAAATATTTATCGGTTCTCCAGGTTGAATTATATAAAACAAGTAGAGATTTGAAAAAAATCAAAAGACATCCTGATTCAGTTAATATCAGCAATAAATTGAAGAACATGGAGAAGCCTAAACAGAAACTAGAGAAAACAAGTGGCAGTCAAAGTGATGATATGGAAGTTGAGAGCCACTCGTCAAAGAAAGATGGACACAAACGTAAAGCCGTCATTGGTAAACTCTAATTTCATGACTTTGTCAATCAGTAAAATCGCTCTTACAATTAAAAAGCTGTCTTGTTGTTAAATAACTATTCTACTGGCTTTGTCACTTGTCAGTGAGTGAAATTACTCTTACAATAAAACTCCTTTTTTTGAACATGAGTCTCTCCCTGTATTGCTCTATGTGATTATATATAATCCTGGTTGTACGTTCATGTTAGTAGTTAGCAACTTATGTCTGTTATGCTGCTAAAATGATAATCCCTGTAAAGTGTTACACCAAATGAATGGAAGCCTGCAGTAACTGCAAAATCATCAAATTAGTTACTATGTGGTCCAATTTATGATTGCTATTAAGGAATCAATTTATCGAAATCTTAAAAAAAGGTCCTCAAAATGTACATCACTATATGCCTGGTCTGAATTATTAGTCACAGGCATGTTCTTAATGTATGTTATTTTTGCTTGCAGGGATCCATATTCCAAGGTTGCTGATGCTGATGAATTGAAAGAAAGCCGCCTAGCTTCACGAGGTATTCTATTGGTAGTTCTGTCACCTTTGTGTGTTTTCTTGGACCAGTGACTACATAGGCACATCGTCATTGACAAGCTCTCCACAGATTTTCAAGCCATCTGGGAATCACATAACTGTCAATAAAATTTTCATATGACGTACTCCTGAAAAGTTCTCGAAAGATATATTCATGGTGTGAAGACACTAGGCAGCATCCAGAAAGAAAGTTGTGATGGTTCCCTCCCGCGGCTGAAACTGCTAATGCTCTTTTTCGAAGATGGCACATGTAAATTTCCTTTTTGTGCCTCTGCAGGTGCATCTTTTGAGATGGCTTTGATGATGAGGTCGTCGACTTGTAATTTGTCACATGCTGTCTCAAACTCGAACTAGCTGCAACATCTCTTCAGATCGCAGTTAGACACCGGTATGTCGTCTTATTATTCAGAACACAAGGGCACCTATACAGCTCTGTAGAGCAATGTAGTTGGGATAGTGGTTTGCTTAGTTGTACTAAATCTGAAATTGGAAATTTTTTGGCATTTGTCGTCATTTGTACACAAATGAGAGTGAATTTGATTAGAAAGTCAAGCTATCCCTAAGAGCATCTCCAATGGTCGGCGTCACCACCGGAGCGCCGATTTTTCGCCCACGCCGGTTTGACGCCGAACCATTGGAACCGGCGTGGGCGAAATCGGCGTCAAAATCGGCGTCGCCATGCCGATTCCCGCGCTGACGCCGGTTCCCACGCCGATCCTCACGGGCGCCATTGTGGCTCCCGGATCGGCGCCAAACCGGCGTCGGATTTAAATATTTTTTTTTTTTTTTCGCAAAACACTATATATACGCGCGTTGAACCTCATTTTCATTCGCACCACTTGTTTTAACGAGTACTCTCTCTCTACCTTACTTTCTGTACAAGATCAATTTAAGAAATGAGTAATGCCGGTGGTAGTGGTGGGGATGCGGATGAGTACGAGCGTATGATGAACGAAGAGCTTGATGCCTATACGAGCCGTGAGGTTGATCGATGGATGCAGAGTTATATGCAGCCGGCGGCACCTCGCCCACGACCAGTTGTCCACCGTCGACAAGTGGTGCATCGTGATCATGACGCTGCACATCAGCGCCTGTTCACAGATTACTTCGCAGAGGAGCCGCGTTTTGACGCCAACCATTTCAGGCGTCGTTTTAGGATGAGGCGGGACTTATTTATGCGTATTGTTAACGAATTGGAGCAGCGATATCTGTATTTCCGCTTCAGGCACGATGCGGTTGGCAGACCCGGCCACACCCCTATTCAAAAGTGCACTGCGGCAATCAGGCAGTTGGCCTACGGCACCGCGGCAGACATGTGGGACGAATACCTCCACATCGGTGAGACGACTGCCATCGAATGTATGAAGTATTTCTGCCAGGGCGTGATCGAAGTATTCGGTGATCAGTATCTCCGAAAGCCTACCCCCGAAGATTGCCGGAATTTGCTGCGGATGCACGGGGATCAGCACGGGTTCCCGGGAATGCTAGGCAGCATAGATTGTATGCATTGGGAATGGAAGAACTGTCCCGCTGCCTGGAAGGGGTTTTACACGACCGGCTACAAGGGAAAAAATCCCACGATGATCCTCGAGGCCGTGGCTGATTACCGGTTGTGGATTTGG
This sequence comes from Salvia splendens, assembly GCF_004379255.2. NCBI lineage: Eukaryota > Viridiplantae > Streptophyta > Magnoliopsida > Lamiales > Lamiaceae > Salvia > Salvia splendens. Next base: position 5,896,133 of record NC_056042.1, read on the forward strand.
CATGCGTATTTTGGGATAGCCGGTTCGAACAACGACCTAAACGTCCTCAACTCGTCGCCCCTTTTCAACGAGCAGTGCCAGGGCGTCGGTCCGGCCATCAGTTTTGTCGCCAACGGCAACCAGCATGATATGGGCTACTACTTGGCGGATGGGATATACCCTAGGTGGCCCGTCTTTGTGAAGACGATCCGGTGCGCATCAGAGCCGAAGAAGGCCTACTTTGCGACGCGGCAGGAGTCGGCGCGAAAGGACGTGGAGCGCGCATTTGGTGTGCTTCAAGCTCGATGGGCTGCAGTTAAGGGACCAACGCGTTTGTGGCATGTCGACTGCATTGCTGATATAATGTATGCCTGTATTATCATGCACAACATGATCGTCGAAGATGAAGGTGTACAACTGACTGATTGGGCCACCGACGATAATGAAGCAGGTCCAAGCCACGGCGTCATCACCGCCAACGTACGAGGTGGGGTACCGCACGATGAAGAAGCCCTCCTCCAAGCACATGCCGACATGCGTCAGACGGAGGCTCATATTCGACTGCAAAATGATTTAGTTGAAGAGTTGTGGGCGCTGAGAACTGCAAGGCGGTAGTTTTTATGCAAATTTATGTAATTTTTTAAATGTAATATTTTTAATTATTGTACTTTTTTTTATATTAATGTAATAAAAAAATTTTAATATTATTATTCGAATTTTCCGTATTTGTCTCGTAATTTAAATTCATTATGTTGATACAAGTGTAAATTAAATTATATAATTGTTATTAGTGATGTGGATAGGTAGTGTGAAGGCTATTTGATGGCTATTTGATGTCCAGTTGATGTGGCTAGCTGATGTGGCAGGAGAATTGTAGTGCTGATGATGTGGTAGTGTGAAGGCTATTTGACGGCTATTTGACGTCCGTCAGCATTGGAGATGCTCTAACGCCATTGATGATATTTCTTGATCCTTTCTTCTTATTTATAACATTTTTGTCTAGCAAATCACCAAATAAACAAAATTTCTTGATCGAAAACACTTAAATTTCATGACATTCCCAGTTCAAGCGTAAGTTAGTGATTTTCCAAATTGATGAAACCTTTTATGTTACAAAATCAATGATGTTGTATATAGCAGGAAATTTCTTTTAAAGACATGATTATTCATTATTTATGGCATAGAGATTGTGAGTTAAAAACGGAAAAAACGATAGTTCAATAATAAACGAGATAATCTTGTTGGATTTGTTAAATTCAATTCAATTCAATTCAATTCAATTCAATTGTAGGATTTAATTTATTTCAATTCTAGAAGTAACTGAACTTTCACGATGTAATCAAACATCATAAATATTTAAAAAATTGCAGCACGCCTTTTTCAGCTATGTAGTATGACTGCATCAATTCAATTGGGTTTGGTTTAAATAATTTGGATAGGTTTGACATATTATTATAAAAATAATTGAAAAGCGGATATTTTTGATTTTTTGTCTCCCATAAAATAATTCCAGAAGATGCGATTTTATTCTTGCACCTTTTTTCTGAAAAGTGTATTAAAGAAAATCTTCGTCTTACCTTGCTGACTCACATCCCTATACTATTCTTCTTTCCTAGAACAAGAATGACACGTATCCATTTTCCCCCAAAAAATTTAGAGTCTGTACAGCTGAAGATATATAAAATTTTGACCAAATTGGCAAATTGTAGATAAAAAAACACTATTACTAGAAACGCACACCTTCCTATAATAATGATTAGTATAATAGGAAAATCAATTAGGCCTTTCAACGACAAAACGTCAACTACTTACTATAAAGCAAAGTGTGCATAAACCAACTTAAGTGTTTTCTTGAAATAGCTACACTGCCATACACATGATTCAATAATCATCTTCATAATTAGTCAGAAAAGAGCACATTCAAGAATCAGCAAGAACATGGTTTGACACACTTGACTTAACTCCAGTTAGTTATGTTACTATATGAGTACTCAATAGCAAAAGATTATGGAAAAAACTGAAGGTAATGGAACAAATATAGATGAAACAATAAGGTTATACATAAACTTTGCAAATTCTACAACACTATCAGCTTCGTCTAAACACTAGAGTTGGCTTTGAAATCTCTACTAAATCATCTAAACACTAGAATTACAAAGAATCCAGTTCGGTAGCTGTTACATAGTTTGCGCACAAAGAAGACAAAAAGCTGTGTACAAGAGTGAATACAAAAAAAAAGGTAAAAGGAAAAGTACAAAGACTCGAACATTTTTCAAGACTAAGTTTTGTATCGCAGCTTACATCACAATTCCTGAGATTCGCCTAGATTTGTAGCTTGCGCTCGACTAAACCGTTATTGGTTCCTCCATCTTGGACTTGGCACAGGGAAAAACCCGGAAGGGGGCAAAGGAAATCCATAACCAGGAGAGGGAGGTGGATGAGGTCCAGGACCTAAAACTCCAGACTGGCCCATAGAACCAAACGAGAAATTGGGTGAGATTGGGGGATAGTCAAACCCTGGAGAAAGCAACGGATAAGGTGATCTAGGAGATAACAGGTTCATGAAGCCAGTAGGCGAAGGTAAAAGGAACTGGGAAGTTGGAGAGGGTACAAGGGGTGGAGGGCCATTTTCCCTAGGTGAAGGGAGAGGGGGCATTGGCCCCTTCATACGAGGTGATGCAATAAGGGGTGGAGGGCCATTTGCCCTAGGTGAAGGAAGAAGGGGTGGAGGCCCATTGAAACGAGGAGATGGAAAATTCGTGGGAGGTCCATTTCCTCTTGGAGGCATGGCTGGGTTAGGAAATGCATGAGGATGTGGTAGATTTTGTGCAGGAACTTGATGTTGCATATGACCTTGTGGGAAAGGGTGGGGTTGTCTGGGACCAGAATCTATGATTGAGTTCTGAAGGTATCTCATATATGCAGAAATGGGAGACTCAGCAGTGTTTCCCCATACATCAGGAGGAGGGGAAGGTAGCAGCATGTTGGGGGAGTGCTGATCATATTGGACCGGGGGAGGAGGCCTCCCTAGGTTATTAGGGTAAGGCATCGGACCTGGTGCAGGCATTCGAATAGGTACATGAGGATTAGTGGGGAGCTGAGGCCTACCAGTCGAAGCCAGAGGTGGGGGTCGAACTCTCTGTAACCGGTTATTGGGGGGTCTCGGGTGGGTTTGGGGAGGCCTAGGAGGCTGGTCGCGTAATGGTGAACCAGTAAGCTGCTGAACTATGTCACGGAAATCGTTCTTGTTGATATTGTAGACTTGGGGTTGAGGCTGCTGCCTTCCAGCAGCACCGGCAAAGTTAGGCTGATGCAAGGGGCTCTTTTTGATGTTTTTCCCCATCTTGTTTACACCCAAATGATCCATTTGCCTATTCGTAGGAGGCTGATTTGGATCCATTTTTTCGAGACTAAAAACTCTACTTTCCAAGCAAAAACCTAACCACTCTTCTTCTTCTTCTTCAACAAAATACCCCAATTTCAGTGATCAAATCAATCCAAAACATCAATCACCACCACTACACTTTTTCCAGCAAAAACCTAGCTGCTTCTTCTTCAACCAAAAAACCCCAATTTCAGTAGTCAAATAGCCCAAAACCTCAATCATCAAACAAAATCACACCTCAAGAGTTGAATTCAAGAATCTGGAATCTTCCACCAAGAAAAAGCAAAATCTTTAGATCTTCCTTGCTAAACCTCAAACCCTCAAAAGACAGATTACACCTGAATCTATGTGCTGAACTCCAAAACCTTGATTATTTAACCAAATCCCCAAAACCCCACAACTCCTCAATATTTCACTCAATATCAAAGGATTAAATTTATAGATATGGAAAACACAAAAAAAAGAAGAAGAATGAGAAATGGAATGGAGACCTTGAGGTTGGCGAGTGGAGTCTAGCGATTATTCGTCTGCAGCTGGAAAAGCGCCGGGGTGTGAATTGGTAAAGGGATGAATGAAAGTGGAATGTAAGAATGATTATTTTATTGAGAATTGAAGGCAGCGGAGCGGAGACCACCCACTTTGAATATTGTTTGAATATTATAAATTCAACCAATTTCCTATTCGTACATGTAAACTGAAAACGTATTGGAATACAATAGTCCTGTGAAGTTCTATCTGTAATTATTTATTCCTCCATCGAAAATAAGACATAATTAGAAAAACACGGAATCGAAATAAAAAATTAATCTTTCTGTCCCGCCCATTCCCCATTTATGATGACTATTTTATTTGCATGCTCATGTTCATCATGTATAAGCTATATCAATATTTGCTTACAAAATATTACTCAGGCGACTTATTACTAATATGGTATTTCAATATATGCTTTGTATCTACACATCGCAAAAGGCTTGCTTGATTGCGGCTGAGTAAGTGCGAAATGTAGTAGTATAAATATGCAGTGGAGGGAATTAGTTTTTGAGCAACTCCAACTCCCACTCCATTCCAATTCCATTTCTCTTTCTCGATTTCCATTTCCTCTTCAATCTTCAGCTACGGAGGTGCTGTTTTCATTGGAAAATCTTCAGCTACGGAGGTGCTGCATTTTCTCTTCTATTTCCAACCATCTTTTTTTTTTACATTTCTTGTTTGTGGATGTGGGGTTGTGAATTAGGGTGTTTTGTGATTTCTTTACACTCAATGCATAGAGAGGTAATGTCGATTGATTGCTAAAATTTCTTGATTAACATGTAAATGTACAGCTCGTGAATCGTGAATGGATTTTGACGCGATCATGTGTCAAATTTGTATTTGTGTAAAATGGGAATTTTTGTGTATTCATTTGGTCTTTGCCAAAGGATCTTTTACTAGGTTTTTTCATCCTTTGCTTCCCATGCTAATGCTTTCCCCTTTCTTGACGTTCTTTGTTTTCTTTAAATCACTTGAAAATAGTGTCAAGAATTGATAGTTTACTCAGTAAATCAATTCAGAGGAACTTAGGTAAGAAATGGCTATTTGCCTTTGCTAAATTGTGAATGAATGGCTCGAAGCAGAAATATAGTATGCTTAAAGATGTTCAACAATTTATAGGCTTGATTCAGAAACCATGTAAGTTAAAAGTTTTCTTTGTGAGTTGCAATTGTGCATGTTAATGTGTCACACGACTCACACCCCAACCCATTCAGACGAAAGTACTTATAATAAATAAATTCAAAATCCAAAATAAATAATCCAAACATCAAGTAAATGAAACGCACATATTACATAAGTTCAAAACCAACATTTATCAAGTACATATTTCAAAACATTCTAAACCGTAGTGGGACCTTCTCACCACTCTATATACTATACATTTATCTACATGGAAAAATGATGAGGAGGAGAAGGTTGCCAAAATGCGTCAGCCGCCGAACCTGATAACACGTACAGTTCCTACGACTCATGTTAACCAAAAACTTCACCGATATCTTACTCCTGAAAAATATTAGTGGTTTATATGAGTCACAACTCAGTGTATATAAATCTTACCTTTAATTCCACAGCCCAAAAATCACACACATTCTTTAACCAAAATATATAACAAAATAATCAACAACATTAAAAAATGATTCCATATAGATATGCATATGCCACTATGTTCAGTTTATTATTCTGTGATAAATCAAGCCTGGTATCTGCCCGAGATTCCTCTATGACCCGAAGGTCTCTCTGTAATTAGACTCATATGTCCCTCTGTATTTGACCAGAAGGCCCCTCTGTAATTGGACTCATAGGTCCTCTGTATTTGACCCAAAGGCCTCTCTGTAATTTGACTCATAGGTTCCTCTAAAATTTCAAATCCAGTACAAGGCTGTCACATATCCTCTTTAATCACATGATTCATGTACTTTCAATACCATATGTAAAACATCAATTACATATTTCTATCATATAATTCATTTACAACATCATATCCATTGCACCAATCACATATTCAAATCATATTCCACCATCTATATCAAATAACACATAATCATATTGGATCACATCATATAATCAAATCATTCATTTTGTTTAACACCTAGCAAGGAAGCACATAAAACAAGTAAAATTAAAAGTGTGATTTATACACACCTGATTACGACAAGTAATCTAATCGAGCACTTGTTCCTGCTTCCCGGTCTACAACACTCGACCCTATTCAAACTTTGATAGCTTTAAAGCTCTCATTATTTTCTTTTTTCTTTTTTCCCTCTCTTTTTCTTCTTCTTTCTAAATTTTCATGCTAAAAATAATAAACAAAATACTCTATAGTCATGATACATTGACGGCAAAACTAGGTGACTCACCTGGTATTTTGTTTTATATTTATAAGAAAAACACGTAAAAAGAAAAATTAGAAATGTGTAACTTTGTAAAAATTTAGGCTAGAAAGTCAGTGGCGGACACAGGAAGAGGGGACAAGGGGCTTAAGCCCCTGCCAAATGATTTTTTTTAAATTTTTTCTACTTCTATCATTTTCGAATTGGTTGGAATTCTTGTTCAGCCCTTCCCAATATATGTCCTCAAAGATTAAATTATTGAAAATTGATTGGGTGGAAGGGGCTAAAATTTGAAATTAGAGAAGAAGGAAAGTACCAGCAATGGCGGAAGAAGAAGACTGAGAACGTTTGGTAAAGAAGAAGGAAGTGACTAATAATATAATAACTATATTTAAAGTAAAGTTTCAGCTTTTTTCACGTAACTTCCCACGCGTGTTACACACATTGCATTTATAATTCTAAATCCTATTGATTTATAAATTTAACGTATTTAACGTGAAGAAATATTTATTAAAGGAGTTAAAATTTATTTCCTTAAATAGGAGTTCATTCATATTAAATGGGTTATTAAATGTTTTATTATAACCTATCTCTTTCTTACAAAGTTAGTAATTTTGTTGTTAATAATAATATGGATATCAAAAGTACACCATATTTTATTGTATTTTCGATAACACGAAGACCAATTTTAGTTTGTTTTAGGTAATCCTTTTAAAATAAACTGAAAATTGAATAAAAATTATCTCTGCATTATCTGAATTTATACTCATTCTGTTCTACCGAAGATGATCCACTTTCTTTTTTATATTGTCTCACTCAAGATGACTAATTACTAAAAATAAAATTTATTTAGCTCCTACTTTATTTCTTCTCTCATGCTTCATTCTATCTATTTAACGCAAAAAAAATTGCATATAATATCGTGTCGTTTAAAAAAGGGGTCATCTTCTTTAAAACGAAGGGAATATACAGTAAAGCCAAGCCCCTGCCAATAATTTTTTCTGCGTCCGCCACTGTTAAGAAAGTAATACATAAAAATGCTCGGCTAGGCCACGTACACACATTTATTTATTTAATGCATGTAACCTTTGTTTATCCAAAAACATGCACATATCCTAAAATTATATATATATATAAATATTTATAAAGTGCGTACATGAATAATAGTACTATATTATCTCATGCACATATACACACGTTACTACACCTACACATGCATACACATTTATTTTAGCTATCTAAAATTCACGTACACATACACACTTATACATATAACATATAATTATACAAATAATATTATAAATATGCAAATTGATGCATGTTTCGGGTTAGGGATGTCATATAATGTGGTTGTATCTGGTGTTTCTTATAAGCTCAAACATACCGTAATTAAAGATAAATGAACTCTTCTACAAGTTTCTGTAGCACCAATATACATTTTTGCTTCACTACTGGGATTTAAACAGTTTTTATGTTCCTGTCAAGTTTATATGTTCATTGCTGATATAGAAGTTTCTTGAAAATGAATATATGTCTTCCGAACCTGTAATTTGGTTGTGGTTGTTCCAGGATGGCGTTGCATCAAGATGAAAGAGAAGCTGAATATTATGAAAAAGAAGCTGAGAATGAAGGAAAAGAAGCTGCTACTGAATGATGAAGAAGAAGTTGTGAAAGATGATAAAGAAGCTCCTAAGGATGAAGAAACTGCTACTGATTAAAAAGAAGCTGCTAGAAATGCTGAAATTTGACGTCATCTTAGGAGGAATAGGGACAAGCAACGTAGATATAGAGCTCGTAAGCGACAAGAAGCTGAATTGAGTAAGGCAGCAAGTGGTGAAAAAGAAGCTGCTAGGGATGAAAAACGAAACTGGTATTGATGAAAAAGAAGCCACTAAGGATGACAAAGAAGCTGCTGCAATTGCTGAAAAAGTGGAACATCTTCATCGGAAGAAAAGGGAGGCCCAACGTAGATATAGAGCTCGTAAGCGAAGCGACAAGAAGCTAAAAGGCTGCAAGTGTTGACCAATCAGCCCGTACTCAATGTCGGAGAGATTGGAAGAAAGATGCCAGGAGAGGCCATATGCATAAGAAACAAGAAACATGTCCTTCACATAGTGGTGGTTGCAAGCCAATCAAACCGAAGGCATTGGAAAGCAGAGGCAAGAAATGGTAGATGCATCCAGTATCCAAAGCACTTAACTTGGAAAGGATTGCAGATGAGTGATGTACAAAGCATTTGATAGCTTTATAGTTTAGTGGTTATACCTTCTTCTATACACATTGATATACCTGCAATTGCATCATTTCTGATCTACGTATCGTGACTGCGCCTTCTCTGCCTTTTCAATTTAAGATCACCCTCATCTTCATCCTCTCGAGGCCAAACCCAAAATCATTTTTCTGAATTTGTTGAGTAAATCTTACTTCCAGCCTATGTTATTAATCTCGTATGGCGGCTTATGGCGGTTCGCCTAAAAACCGCCACAAGGATATGGCGTATTAGTATGGCGGATATGGCGGTCAATAATTAAATAAATAAAATAATACTTATATATTTATATATAATTCAAAAATTAGAAAATAATAAAAATATAACATCTAAAACTATTAAAACAATTTAAAAGCATAAAATACAATTCTAACCTCCATGTTTCTTGCATAATGCCCAATTCCTAAATGCAGCACACACGCAATGTTGTCAAATGGCAGATATGGCAGTGCTATGGCAGCGCCATGGTACTATGGCGTTTCCATCACCGAACGCCATGCCATAGCGCCATGGCACCGCCATATCTGCTATTTGATAACATTGCGGAGTTCCAGCTATTTTTGAAAGAAGGAAACGAATAGTCAATGCAGTTGACAAATTTTGAAAACTCATTGAAACTCCCACACTATATTGCAAGATGATTGGGCAGAGGGCAAAATATTAGGAGACTATAATTCTCTTATTCCTATGTTGAAAGTGAAAAGAACATTGACAGCTCATTTTATCTTGCATGCATGCAGCTTTTGTCATATCCCTAGACTTGACCATTATACATGCTTCTCATTATATCCTAATAATGAAATCTTGAAACAATTCGATTATATATATATATATAAATGATTGTGTGTGGTTTAAGATATAAGAGCTATCTCCAGTGGTCGGCGGACAAGTAATAACCCAGCTATAGCCCAACCATGCCACATCAGCAACACTAAATTTCTTCTGCCACATCAGCTGGACAAGCAACTGGACAATCAATAGCCTAGCCATAGCTTTGCCACATCATCAGCACTAAAAAAAATAATTAAACAATCATACAAAATACGGAATTAAATTTACGACACATATACGGGAAAATTCTCTAATAATATTAAAATTTAAAAAATACATTAATTAAAAAAAAGTAAAAAAAATTACATTACTTAAAAAAAATCCTAATCCACGCACGGGCCCACCCCTTCCGGCGCCGCCTCACTCCTCGCCGTCGTCGCCGCTATCCGGGACCCCCAAATCTGCGGCATCTGAGCCCGCGTCAGAGCCCCCCACCTGTGCCGCGCCGGGATTCAAATCCTGTCGCATACTCACGAGCACGGTGTGAAAAAAACTCTTCTCCTCGGGGTCAGTTGCATTCTTCCATTGATCTATGACCTTGATCATCTGAGCTCGCGCTTGTTGACACGCCAAGAAGACGAGGTCAGCTGTCGAGCTGCCAACAGGGGGATGACGACTGGACCTCCTGGGACCTCGTGCAAATCGCGTATATATAGTGTTTCGAAAAAAAAAAATTGGCTCGCCGGTTCCTCGCCGATCGGGTAGGCTGCAATAGCGGCGAGCCGATCGGCGAGAGAATCGGCGAGCGCCCGGGAATCGGCGTGCCCTCGCCGCAATTCTCGCCGATTTGGCGCTCGCCGGCTGCAATAGTTAGGCGAGCCGCTCGGCGAGCGCCAAAAATCGGCGAGCCGCTCGCTCGCCGACCACTGGAGATGCTCTAGGTCTATTTTTCTTTTGGACAGCTTAGTACTATTAGGTATTCTTTAAAAGAAGAGATTAGGCACATCACCAATATGTCCTACCTAATTGTCTTTGGCTTATAAACACCATTTCAACAGTGTAACATACCCCTATTTTTACAAGATTGTGATGTTTGTGTGTTATTTTCTGTGTGTAAGGTGGGATAATTATATTCATTTGACTTGCATTTCCACTGGAAATTAACCCAATTGTCTCTGAATAAAAAAATATGTATTTCGAAAAGAAAAAAAATCTTTTGTAAATAATTCATTCTCGACACTTCACATCATCATCAATATCATGCACCGAACGCAACATGTAATTGTCCCATCATCTTAGTGTGGGAACAGAGTCTACATAGGTGAAGCTGTAACAAATTCCTCAGATTCAATGCTGTAACAAATTCCTCAGATTCAACTAGATTCAATGCACCTAACATTTACACACACGCACAAATGTTGGTGTGTGTGTCTGACTGATACTCAACATTCCATCTCCAGTCCACAAATGAATCCAAGAAAGTTCAATTATAAGTCTTGAATAATCCTCAAATACATTTATTCAGAAAAAAAAACATGTGACCAAATGATCAATAGACACCAGTCCTAATCATACAAGACAGGGAAAACAAAATCCCATGTTTTATCATGTAAAGATCAGCCTCATACAACTAGCTTGGATTCACAAATATATACGCAAACACACACACACATAGAGGCTTCAGCTAAATAACAAAAAATACAAGCAATGCCAATCAGTTTGCATCCAACATTCAACATTCAGCTTAATCTTGAATCTACTCAACAAGTTGTATACTAAAAACTAGAGCCAAAGCACATATCTAATATAAAAAGGCATTATACCATTCCAACCTCGAAAATGGCTACCGAGCTTCAGCAACTTTGGATATCAACGCTACCTTGAGCTGATCCTGGGTGAAAATCCGACCCTCCATCTTCACCGTCGCTTGCTGGATCATGAGATCGTTCACCACCGACACACTGGCATGGTGAACTTCGAGGTCCAGCTCCATCAGCGCCACCATCAGCTTTGCAGCGGGGTGGTTCTTCTTGCTGCACTGGATGCGTATCATCGCGTCCCACCCAATGATCTTCACATCCACGTCTATGTCCACCATGGTGTGGCCCTGCTCCGGAGGGGCAGAGTGGCGGCCCCCTTCCTTCTTGAAGGACTCGACCTGCCTCCTCAGATCATCCCTAGCGATCTCCACGTTCTGGAGCTTCGACTTGAGCTCGTTTATGTAAGCAATGGCGTCTCCGAGGAGGGAGGCTTTGTCCATCTTCGACACATTAGGGACTACAGCTCTGAGAGCGTAGAACCTCTGGTTGAGCTTTTCCCTTCTCTGCCTCTCTGCCTCCACATGGTTGAGAGGCTCCTCCCGCCCGTTGGCTGGCTTCCTCCCACGTTTTCTAGGCCGTTTCTCGGGGTCAACCACGGTGCTGGACTCGATCTCCTTGACAACGGATGCCTCGAGATCGGAGTGATCGGATTCGATGCCAACATCGGTCTTCGTTGGGGCGGATGAGAAGGAAAGCATGCCTTCCTCGTTACTACCTCTACCAGTTGGGGATTTTTTCTTCATCTTATTGCTCTTGCTGCTGTCAGTCTCAACTCCAAATAGATTCACATTGCTATTTGCAGTATTGATCTTAGAGCTCTCTCCAAAATTCAGTATCTCTCCAGATTCAGGCCTAAAAAGAGGTTGATTGCTACCACCATGATTTTTGGGATTACTACCATCGAAACCGAATTCAGAGAATTTCAACTCTCCAGAAACATATGCCTGGTTTTGGTTCTCATTCATAGTGGTGGAATTGATGGAATTAGGGTTTTCCTTAACTAAAAGAGGTTGATTGCTAGTAATACAAGAGGGGATTGAACTTCCCTGATTAGTGTTGGCGTTGTTGATCGCCGAATCCTTGACATCCACAGCGGAGGAAGAAGGCTCCGTCAGCCACATCGCGGCAGGATCGTTCTCCGGCAAGGACCAGGAGCTCGGCCCGGAGGCGGAGCGCGTTTCCGGCCCATTGAAATTGAACAATGATTTGACCTTTTTCATGAGATCCGAGCTCTGGAAAATCACCTCCGTGGATCCGAGCTCAACGACGCCGTTTGGGGAAGGGATGCACACCAGCGTCTGAAGGCCAAAACCCTGGGCCTGGCGGGCCCGTTCACATTGAGAAGAGGCGAGCCTGTCCGGGCCGGTGACCCAGACCGGGCTGGAGGTGAACAAGGCCTGGCCCGGGAGGCCTGAGCCGTTGACGAAATTCTGAGTCATGGAAATCAGAAAGAACCACTCGGTGTCGGTGACTTCCTCATCGACGGCTTCGTCGGGAACAGCCTGAGGGCCGGCAATCAGCGAATTGAGATCGCGGAGGACCTTCTTCCGGTGCTCCTGCTCGGCCGGGGAGGAGGCGGTGCGGCGCTTGGCCTTGTCGTCCTCGCCTTTGTAGTAGCCGTCGCCCCAGCCGAGGACCGGCGCGCCGCCGTAGTCGAGGACGGAGGACTGCCAGAAAATGGCGTAGGTCCAGCTCTCGTGGGCGGCGTCCTCGATGAGGGAGAGCAGGCGCTGCTGGAGAGTCTCCTGGTTGAAAAATTGGGGGAGGGGAGGGGAGGGAGGGGTGAGGGGGTAGGAGGGGGTTTGGTGGTGAGAGGAGGGCCAGAAGGAAGTGAGATCGGAGAAGGCGTCCATCACGGCGGAGTCGCCGTCCATAGCTGCGGCGGCGCTGCTAGCAGACCACTGGTTCATCGGAGCCGTTGATCGGTTATTCCATACACCGGATTGAAAAGATTGGAAGCAGAAGCAGAGTTATCTCCGAGGAGAGAGAAAAAGAGGGATTTGTGGTTGTGGAGGTGGAAAAGCAAGCAGCTAGAGAGAGAAGGGGAGATTAGGGGAGGGATTAGGGATATAATCTGGGGTTATAGCATATTTGGGCAGCTGAAACAGAGTAATTAAATTAGCTTTCTCTCATATTTTTTATAATTTGGGTGGATACTATCAATCTGTTTTAGTGTTACTCTAATTCAACTTGCATATATTTTATTGCTCATCGCCATCGCCATCGCCATCGCCATCGCCATCGCCATCGCATATTATTAACTACAAGAAAAAAACATGACTCACTAGTAAAAGTGGTGGTAGTTGTGTTAAAATAAAGGGTTTATTCATTATTGCTAGTAGTATTTACTTTTTTCTCAGTCCCATCTTGAGAAAGATTAAAGAAATGGTTTAATTAAAGAATAACTAAGAGCATTCATAGTCGGACGGAGGATAGTCCGCCCGATGCATCCTCAGCCCTATCGTCCGTCATTGTAGGTGGGCGGACGATGCGCCCTCCTTCCTTCGCGCCCTATGCATCGTCCGCGGACGATCATGCAATTTTTGCATCCTCCGCCCCATTACGGGGGTCCGGACGATGCAACACAATTTCCTTTTTTTGTTTTATTTTTATATTTTCTTCTGTATATATCACCAATTCATTTATTTCATTTCACATCTTTCACTCCACTCTCTTCCCCATCTCAATTTCACTCTAAATTCAATAATGGAACCGACGATTTTCCATATTTGCAAACATAAAATATAAAAATTAAAAAACAAATTCTGACAATAGGATTTGGCTTTAATTTTTGGTGTTTTTATATTTATTTTTGCTAATTGATATATTTGCAAACATAAAAAGTAAAAAAAATATTACAAAATAGGAATTAAAACTATAGGGCGGACTATAGGACGTCCCACTACAGGTAGATGGGGTGGAGGATAAAATACTGATGTGGCGGAGGATAGGGCGCCCTATAGAGGAGACTATAGGACGCCCTCCCCTATAGGGCGCCCCATTGTGGGCTCTAAATACTCCACGGTTTTAACCTATGGAAAAATATAATATTAAATAAGTTGGAATGAATAAAAATAAATACTCTACGATTTTAAATTAAGGAACAATAGAATACTATTCCCTTCTACTTATACCCATAACCTTTTTTTTTTCCTATTTTACTCCATCTCATTTACATAGCTAATTTATATTTTTAACAAGTATTTTCTCTATAAAGTGAATCATATTTTCCTCTAAGAGCAACAGCAGTGGCGCGGAGCTCCCAGCGGGATTCCCAAAAACACCTTCGGCCATGTCATACGGACTTCCCACTGCACTGCAACGTCATACGAACTTCCCACTCCATTAAAATTTCTATGTTTATGAGACGGAGGGAGTAGCTGACGTTTAAATTTCAACTCCATTTTACAAAAAATAATTTGTCAATTTTACATTTGTTGCAAATTAGGCCCAGCCAATCAGTGATGGGGGCGTAAAAGACATAAATTTTTAAATAGTTTGGTATACGTAGTTTGGAACGACACACTGAGAAAACGCTGTATATTTCAAATACTATAAAAATACACTACGGAGTAATAAAGAGAGCTTGATATATTTCAAATATAAAAGAACATCTCTATTCTCTACTTTAGCAGAACTACAACATCTTCAATAACGACGTTAGCGGGATAATATTGAAGAGATAGACAGATAGGAGAAATAAATAATCATAAATAGAGTATGGTTTAAATGAATGATATTTATGACTTTCTCTCTCGAATTTGCTTATATGTTATGAGAATAAATTTTTTTGCCATATAATAGTGTAACCGTTTGTCCGTTTTCATCATTAAAATCTCTGTATATCACGAAAAAATTTCTCATAAGCGAATGCTTATATTATACTCCACTAGTATTATTGATAAATGATAAGAGTGACGAGTTGAGATTTAGTATATACTCCCTCCCTCTTCAAATAACGGCCTCTATTTCTATTTTATTCTATCCCAAAATTAATTTATTTTTATTTTTGAAAAGTTTTCTATTTATTCTTTATTAACAATATTTTAATTATTTTATTATTATTTTTATTTTATAAATTTTGTATGCATTAAATTTGTCTAGTCCAAAGGCTATAATTTTAGAGGGAGGGAATATAATATTGATACTTATACAAATACTTATTGGACTCTCTAGTTTAGTGTGTGAATAATTTTCAGAATATTAGATGCAGTTAATGCTTTTATAACATCTTTAACCATACATCAAATTTTATTTTTGACGTAGAAAACCTTTTCAATTATACTGTAAACTCAAATTAATTTTTGTGTTTTTCTACGGAACAATACTAAATATGAGTGTATATTGTAGCTACTGCAAAAAATTTGTGAGACATAAATGTAAAATTCAAATTTGGTGTAAATAATTGGAGTAAAATTATTATTTGGTGTGACATATACTCAAAAATGAAATTAAGTAAAATAATATCTATATTTAGGTTTATATTAAAATAATCAAATTACTTTTTCAAATTTTGTGAGTAAAAAAAATAGTGGATAGAGAATACTCTTTTTAAATTTGAATTTAGTGTTATTGGTTGAAATAAAATTATTATTTAATGTGATATTTACATTAAAATAAATTTAAATTTAATGTAATTGGTTAGAAATTCGGATTTTGTATGGTTATTCATGAAAGTATATAGATAAATAAATTGCATTTCAATTATTCAGCTCTATGACAATGTTATAAGATTTCGAATCTTCAACAAAAATAAGTAGTGTCATATTTTAGATTTATTGAGATGTTATACACCTACCTTATCTCTTATAAATAGATCTAACATGAGATGTGATATCGATTTTAATATTTGGTGGTAAAATGATCTAACTATAAAGAGAGTGTTATAATGCGTTCATTTTGTATTTAAGGTATGAAATAAAAGGTTAATAAGTACTAGTATTTTGTTATAATGGAGTATTTTGTTTCATTGATTTACCTCAACACATGAAACCACCTTGTTTTAGTAAAAACTAAGAAGATTTAAGTGTACATTTTGTATTTAGAGTATAAAATATTTTGTTTCATTGATGATGGGGTACGAACTAAACCCTAATGGCAAGCCCAATAACAGTGACGGCCCATCAGCCCAGAGCCCAAGAAAGAGTATCTGTTCGGCACCAAAGAGTTCGGCACGACCAAAGAGTTCGGACTCAGCCTACAGCTCGGTAAAAGCCGACCAGTCAAGCTCTCCTCTCAGATCGGCAAGAGCTGATCGGTAAAGTCCAGCAGTTCGGTCTCAGCATTCGACCGAACTAGGAGTTAGTGGACTCATGAAAGGCCTCCACGACCTCCGCTATACCCACGATCTATTTAGTGGTACGAAGCAGTTATTGAGCAGTTATTGCTCACCCACGATCTTGTTAGTGGGGCTGCAAACCACGATCTTAGTTCAATGTATAAATAGAACTTAGATCAGATAGAAAAGGGTTAAGCTCTCTAGAGATAAAATACCATATAGCAAGTCTGTGTTGTAAGCTGTAATCCCAGATCAAGCAATACAATCTTGCCCTCCCTTCTTCCCGTGGACGTAGATTTACTTCAGTAAATCGAACCACGTAAATTCCTTGTGTCGTAATCTTCATTCTCTACCAGCATTTACTAACATCAGAAATTCGCGGATCCATCACTGGCGCCGTCTGTGGGAAACGAAGAACAAAATTTGTGATAAAGCGAATTTTTTGATCCATTTTTTCCACCCAAAAAATGCATACCAGATCGCAGAGTACCCGTATTCCTGCCCGTGAGAACCAGGAGGGAGCCAATCCATCCCATAGGTCTGGAAAACAGCCTAGGGATAAATCCACCACCAGTTCTCATGGCGAAGGAACAAGCCGCTCCAAAAATCGTCCCACTGAGTCTTCCCAGCAGCCCGATTTGAATGAGGCTGTCAAGCAGTTTTTGGCGGCGAAGCAGGAGGAATTCTTAACCTTCCTGCAAAAAAGCCAAAAGCAGCCGGAGACGAAAACGGCGGATTCTCCTTCTCCCTCCGCACAAGAAAGTCACTACCGCAGTAGTGTCGCATCTCCCAGGAGAAAGAATCCCCGTCCCCAACATGTTCCAGTTCCTCCTCGGTACCGGAATCACAGGAGAACTCAATCTCCTCCATACCGACGAGATATCGGATTCGCCGTGTACGGAGCACTGAAGACTCCGTTCTCGGACGACATCACCCGAACTCCCCTACCACAGAACTACCGAACTCCGTCGATGACTTACGACGGGCTCGTGGACCCTCACGATTTCTTGGGGCGCTATCAATATAACATGGCGAACCAGGGTCTCAACGAGGTCCACATGTGCAAGCTGTTTCCCGAGCTGCTCATCGGGAACGCGAGAAGGTGGTTCGATAGCCTCCCCCAGGGCAGCATCAGATCTTACCGAGATCTAATGGATGCCTTCCACAGGAGGTTCTTTCAGAAAGCGGAAGCCCGAATCACTTCGGCTCAGCTGCTTTCCATTCGTCAAGGTCGCGACGAAAAAATCAGCGACTTTATGACAAGATTCCACAAGGAATGCCTGCAAGTAGACGATCTCAACGATCTGCTTGTCATCTCGGCATTCCAAAATGGAATCCTGCCCGGAGCTCTCTACAGGAAGCTCGTTGAGTGCGGTCCGCAGACAGCTCAGGAAATGTGGGACATTGCGGACCAGTACTCCCGGGCCGATGAGGCAGACCGTCGCAAACGGTCGTTAGACAGCTCATCGACCCGAGGAGACAGAAGGAAGCCCGATCATAGCGATCAGGGGCATCCTCGCCGGACTCCATTTGAAAGAATTCAAAGGGCTCTGGTGCAAGACAGATTGGGACCTCGTCTCAATCCCGAGAAGTCGCCCGCTCAGTTCGTACCGCTGAACAAGCCGAGAGCGGAAATTTTCGAACTGCACTCTGACCTATTCGAAAAGCCAAAGCGGATGACGAAATCAGCCGCGCGCCGACCACAGGATAGCTACTGCTCCTACCATCAAGACCACGGTCACGATACTGAGGAGTGCAGAAACTTGGCTGCAGGTATCGATGTTCTTGTGAAGGCAGGGACATTGAAAAAATACCGAAGCAAGCAGCCAAAGAAGAATAAAAAGCAGAGTGGTGCGAACTGCGCTCCTCAGGATCCGAAAAGGCAGCCGGATCCCGAAGACGATGACGAGCCGCAATATGATGGAGTAATCCAGACTATTGACGCGCTCCCTGCCGGGAAGACCAAGTCGTCCCTAAAGTCAGAACGCAGAGGCTCCAATCGAGAGGAGCCAACGCATAAAAGGCTGAAGCAGGACGAAGTGATTACGTTCTCGGCTGCTGATCCCGTCCCGGCCATCTCTCCTCACCAAGACGCCATTGTCATCCAAGCCGGAGTGGCAAACAAACTGATCCACAGGGTGTTTGTGGATACAGGAGCGTCGGTTAGCATTCTTTTTAAAGAGTGCTTCGACAAACTAGAAGTGGACCCAGCTCGGCTCAGTCCGGCTCCGCTTCCCCTGAAGAGCTTCACCCAGGAGGACACCCGCCCTGAAGGTATTATCAGCCTTCCGATCACGGTGGGGAAAGCGCCTACTAGCTCCAGTACGATGATTGAGTTTTTCGTGGTGAAAGCTCGGTCCCCGTACAACGTCATCCTGGGAAGAGACTGGCTCAACACAGTTCGGGCCGTTTGCTCCACCTATCACCTCACCATCAAGATCCCTACTAAAGGAGGGATAGCGGTCATCCGAGGTGACCAAAAGAGAGCAAAGGAATGTCTGCAAATTGCGCTTAGAAGTGCCGAGCAGTCAGATCGGCACCACCAAGCATAGCAATCACAGCAGCCGGAGTCAGAGGCGATGACCGAAGTCATACCGGAGCCGAACTCGATGACAGTTCAGCTGTACGAAGACGATCCATCCAGAACGGTTAAGATCGGCTTCGCGGGAACGCCCCTACTTCGGGAAAAAACCATCCAGCTCCTCAAGGAGTATAAAGACGTCTTTGCATGGTCTCCGTTGGACATGACCGGAGTGCCCCCCGAGGTAATCACTCATCGGTTAAATATTGATCCTTCAGTCCGGCCGATAAAACAGAAGCAAAGACTCTTTGCGGCAGAACGAAGTCAAGTCATCCATGACGAAGTCCGTCAATTATTGAAGGCGGATGTGTTATTCGAAGTGAAGTATCCTTCGTGGGTGGCCAATCCTGTCATGATCAAGAAAAAGGAAGGAGGATGGCGGATGTGCATAGATTTCACCGATCTAAATAAGCACTGTCCCAAAGATTGCTATCCCCTTCCGAACATAGATAAAAAAGTAGAAGCTTTGATAGGCTTTGAAATTTTTTGTTTTCTTGATCTGTACAAAGGATACCATCAAGTTTTAATGGATGAGATTGACGCTTCAAAAACGGCCTTCATTACTGATTTCGGCATTTTCGCTTATAAAAAGATGCCATTCGGTTTAAAGAATGCCGGAGCCACTTATCAAAGGATGGTAGACAAGCTTTTTCGGCACCTGATTGGAAAGGAGGTCGAAGTGTATGTTGACGATATAGTCGTCAAAAGCAAAAGCACTTCGGAGTACGAGCACAACCTCAAGTCCACTCTCAACGTGCTCAAGAAAGCCAACCTCAAACTTAATCCCCAAAAGTGTACCTTTTTGGTAGATTCGGGAAAGTTTCTGGGTTGTTGGGTTTCAAAGGACGGACTCAAGGCAAACCCCTCAAAAGTTCAAATCGTTCAGAACATGGCAATGCCGAAGTCCATACATGACGTGCAAAGGCTAACCGGATGTCTAGCCGCACTGAATCGATTCCTTTCCCAAGCAGCCGAAAAGCAACTGCCGTTCTTCAAGGTGTTGAAAAAGGCACCAAAGTTCGAGTGGGGAGCCGAGCAGAAAAAGGCCTTTGACGAGCTCAAAAGTTATCTAGCCGAGCTTCCTATTCTCTCTGCTCCAACCGAAGCCGAAGTAATATTCTTATACTTAGCGGCATCGGATCAAACCATCAGCGCGGTGCTTGTACGAGAAGAAGGCCTAAAGCAGCTTCCCATCTATTTTACAAGCCGAGCATTAAGAGGTCCAGAAACCAGGTATCAACCACTGGAAAAGATTGCTCTGGCATTAGTAAAGGCAGCAAGGAGACTGCGGCCATACTTCTATGCTCACAAGGTATGCGTCTTAACTGATCTGCCACTTCGGCAAGTGTTGACCAAACCAGAAGCATCAGGCAGAATCGCCAAGTGGGCTATAGAGTTGGGAGAGCACACAATTGAATATCTACCTCGGAAAGCCATCAAGGGACAAGCCTTGGCAGATTTTCTTGCGGAAGCAAAGTTCGATCAAGCAATTCCTGTTATTGCCGAACAGAAGAATTCTGCCAATGCCGAACTAGCACAGCCCTTGGAATCCGAAGTAGAGCCGCCGGACTGCTGGAGCGGATTCGTAGATGGAGCTTCAAACAAGATGGGAAGTGGAGCTGGTATTCTACTTGTCGCTCCCGACGGACACGAGGTAACCTACTCACTTCGGTTCCTATTCCCCACTACTAATAATGAAGCCGAGTACGAAGCCCTCCTGGCCGGACTCCAGTTAGCGCAAAGTCTGCTCGTCAAATCTCTCAAAGTCCATTGTGATTCACAAGTCATAGTAAATCACATGTTGGGTACAAGTGAAGCTCGTGACGAGAGAATGAAGAAGTATTTGGACAAAGCGCGAAGCATCAGCCGAAGTTTCTCCTATTTTCGGATAATCCGCATTCCTAGAGCGGAAAATAGCCGAGCAGATACCTTAAGTAAGTTGGCCTCAGATCCGAGCTCAAAGGCGGAAGAATTAATGCATCGAAGCATTGATGAAGCCGAGGTACATTCAGTATCCAGCTCGCCGAACTGGATGACGCCGATCTTGCAGTATCTGGATCAAGGACAATTGCCCGAGGATAAGAGAGAGGCTCGGAAGATCACGTGCCGAGCACTTCGGTACGAACTTCATGAAGGAGTCCTCTTTAGAAAGTCTTACCTCCAGCCGTTATTGCGGTGCGTAGGACCAGAAGAGACGGACTACATCCTCAGAGAAGTTCATGAAGGGTCGTGCGGTAGCCACATCGGAGCCAGAGCTTTAGCTAAAAAAGTTCTGAGATGGGGATATTATTGGCCAACCATGGTACAAGAGGCAGTGCAGCTCGTCAAGAAGTGTACGAAGTGCCAAATTCATGCAAATGTCCCAAGGATGCCGCAGACCGATCTATACACTATGCAAAGCCCTTGGCCTTTCATGCAATGGGGCATAGACATAGTGGGACCACTTCCTCAAGCTCCTCGGCAAATGAAATTCCTTATCGTTGCCGTGGACTACTTCACGAAGTGGGTGGAGGCGGAACCATTAGCTACGATAACGAGCTCAAAGGCATTGGACTTCGTCTGGAAGAACATAGTGTGCCGATTTGGCATACCCCACATCCTCATCTCGGATAATGGGACTCAGTTCACCGACAAGACGTTCAAGAATTGGTGCCAAGAGCTGAACATTCAACAGCGGTTCACTTCGGTCTCCCATCCCCAAGCAAACGGACAAACGGAAGTAACGAACCGGATTCTGGTGAAAGGGTTAAAAGCTCGGTTAGAACAAGCCAAAGGACAATGGGTAGAAAATCTCCCTCAAGTCCTATGGTCCTACCGAACTACACCCAAAACCTCCAACGGTGAAACTCCGTATAGTCTGGTGTATGGCACTGAAGCCGTAATTCCGGTGGAGATCGGCGTACCCAGTCCCCGAACTCTAAATTTCTCCTCAGAAATGAATGACGACGGACTGAGAGCAGAACTAGATCTCGCCGAAGAAAGAAGAGAATTGGCGTGCATAAAAGCAGCCAAGTATAAGGAGCAAGTAGCCCGGTATTATAACCAAAGGGTGAAAAAGCTTCAATTTCAAGTGGGAGATCTCGTCTTGAGAAACAACGAAGTAAGCCGAGCAGAAAAGCTGGGCAAACTCGAACCCACATGGGAGGGTCCATATCGGGTGTCAGAAGTCCTCGGCAAAGGGTCTTATAAATTGACTCACATGTCAGGAGAACAAGTACCCCGAACATGGCACGTCTCCAACCTCAAGAAGTTCCACTTGTAAGAGACAAAGGTCCGGTCAGTCCGTCTCGTGTCTAGTTCGGTCATAGGGGTATATGTTTTTATTTGTTTGTTTTTTACTTGTACCTTTTACTTGTCGTTTTATAAAAAGTTTAAAGTTTTTTTCTTTCATCTTTTTCATTTTTTCTCTATGTGTTTTGTCTCTGTGTGCTTGTCGTCTCTTACAAATGGTACCAAGGTATATCGTTCTTTAAAGACTGATCCCCTTTTTAGATCGATTATTAAAGACTATTGTGAGTCCAAGCTTCTAAGGAGGATATAAGACCACAATTCAGCTTAACAAGCAGTCCGTCTGAAACGAACTGCAATAAGCCAACGATTGTGAGTCCAAGCTTCCAAGGAGGATACAAGACCACAATTCAGCTTAACAAGCAGTCCGTCTGAAACGAACTGCAATAAGCCAACGATTGTGAGTCCAAGCTTCCAAGGAGGATACAAGACCGCAATTCAGCTTAACAAGCACTTCGTCTGAAACGAACTGCAATAAGCCAACGATTGTGAGTCCAAGCTTCTCAGGAAGATACAAGACCACAATTCGGTTTAAGAAATAAGCACTTCGTCTGAAACGAACTGCAATAAGGGAAAGTCCGATCCACGCGATAAACCTCGCCGAATTAGGACGACCAAGTTCGGTCAAAGAAGTTTACCTCATAAGACCGGGGACGACCATGTCTAGTCAAAGAGGTTTACTGCATAAGACCACTTCGGTTAACTGGGAAAGTCCGATCCACGCGATAAAACTCGCCGAATTAGGACAAGGGAAAGTTCGATCCCGGCGACAAAAATCGCCAAATTAGAACACAAACCAAGTCCGGTCAAAGATGTTTATTTCATCAGACCAAAGACGAGTCCGGTCAAAGATGTTTATTTCATCAGACCAAAGACGAGTCCGGTCAAAGATGTTTATTTCATCAGACCAAAGACGAGTCCGGTCAAAGATGTTTATTTCATCAGACCAAAGACGAGTCCGGTCAAAGATGTTTATTTCATCAGACCAAAGACGAGTCCGGTCAAAGATGTTTATTTCATCAGACCAAAGACGAGTCCGGTCAAAGATGTTTATTTCATCAGACCAAAGACGAGTCCGGTCAAAGATGTTTATTTCATCAGACCAAAGACGAGTCCGGTCAAAGATGTTTATTTCATCAGACCAAAGACGAGTCCGGTCAAAGAAGTTTACTTCATAAGACCAAGGACCAAGTCCGGTCAAAGAAGTTTACTTCATAAGACCGAGGACAAGTACGACGAAATTTTTTCGCTAAGCTGTAAATACAGTGTTAGAAGCGAAAACAAAATTTCATTTTTCAAATCTTGTTCGGCATACAACTCCGCTACCCTACAAAATGGCGTTACGCTATTACAAAGGACTATTCTACTGTCCAGGGTTGCTGAAGTTAAGCCACCTATCTGCAAAATCCTCTGGAAGCCGAGTTCGGTTGTTCCGAGCAGATGAAGAATAAGCAGGTCGACGAGATGCTATCCTCGACCCAACGCCTCTTCCCCGAGCCCGAGAAGTCCTAACACCTCGGCGATGAAGAGTCTCTGCAATAAGCATCTGCTGATCTTGCTCGCTCATAGTCACAACTCCTCGGCGAATTTCAGTCCGTCCCTGTCTTGACGATTCCGGTTGCTCCTGAGCCCGTTCTCGTCTTGACGTTTCCGGCTGTTCCGGAGTTCGTTGTTGACTGGGAGTAGGATTTTGAACAAGGGAACCAGAGGTTTGATCTGGAGTGCGAGCATCTGTTGGCACGATATGCCGAAGGAATCTTTCTATGGAGGGGCGCCGAGAAAGAACAATGTTGTACCGAGAAGCCCAGCGCCGCAATGATTTCACAACTTGTTGGCAAGCCGAGCTCTCCAGCGCATTGTTCCTCCGGAGTACATGATATTCCTCCCACAGTTCGTCAACTCGACTCTGAACATCTGATATGGTCACTCCCCCGCGCACACGGATGTAATCCTCGTACGCAGTCCTCTCAGCAATGGTCGTATTCAGCTCGGCCTCCAGATCCTTCTTATCGGACTCTAAGTCCTTATTATCGGCCTCCAGCTTCACTAAACGAGCCAGAAGCTCGTCATTCTTCGTCTGATCGGCTATAGCTCTTTTCTCAGCTTCGTCTAAAGCCGAAGAGTACAGCCGTTTCCAGTGAAGTATCTCCATCTCCTTGAGTACAAAGCAGCTATATTAGTTCGGCAGCTGTACCGAGCAGATAGTAAAATACAACAGGAATAAAGGCGAGTACGAAAAGCTATACGAAGACAAGTGTAGAGAATTTTTCATTCACAAGGAAAATTTTTACACTAGGAGGGCTTCAAGGCCATTTTACAAGGAAGAAACTAGACTAAGAGAAGGGAGACGAAATCATACTCCGCCAGCTTCGTCTCCGGCTCCTTGGTCTGGTTCAGCTTCTTTCTCCTGAGCTACCTCAGCCTCGGCCTCGCATCCTGCCGGCCTCGCCTCCGCCTCCTGATCGGCTTCCTTCTCCGGATGCCCGGCCCGCTCGACTTCGGCCTCCAGCTCCAGCGACTCGGCCTCACCCTCTCCGTTGTAAGTCGAAGCGGGTGAAACGGGTCCCACGGAGGCAAAGATAGCCTCCAGGTTCTCGTCCCGATCAGCTCGACAACTCCGGACTCGGTCTGCAGAAAGCAGGACCGAGGATGAAGCGAGCTCCTCAAGGAGCGGCAGATTCTGAAGCCGAGCTGCTATCTCACGGCTGTACAGAGGCAGCACGACGTCGGCCCCCTGCTCGCCCTTATCGGTAATTAGCCTTACCAGACTACCGACAAAGGCCGAGAACTGGCTGCTCAAAAAGAGTTTCTCCGTGTAAACACGGAGAGCCTCCCCCTGGGCAGCCACGGCGGCAGCCTCCTTCTGAGCCTCCCGGTGCTTCGTCTGCTCTTGCAGGATGATGAGCTGGTTTTTGGCTGACCGGGCTTCATCCTGAGCCGAGATCCTAGCAGCTCGGGCCCTCTCAAATTTGGCCTCAGCCTGTTCGGCCAGACTACGAGCAAGATGCAACTTCTTCTGCATCTCCTCGTAGTCGTGGGATGCTTTGGAGAGCTCCACGGAGACGAGCTTGGCTCTCTGAAGATGAACAAGGAAAAAACTCAACAGAATGGCCATCAAAAAATGTGGAAAAGAAGCCAAGTCAGAAAGCTTACCTCCACAAAATTTGTCGGCCATTGAAAAGGCTCAGGGACGTGTTCCGGGATGTCTGCAACCACCTCGGAGATGACCAGGTCTTTCCCCGGCACTCTTGGGGACTCATGAAATTTCCCCTTCCCTTTAGCCGAACACGACTCCGGCACTTTCGGATCCGAAGAAGAGGTTTTTTGCCTCTTCGGATTCTCCTCGGCTTCAGATGCCGAGCGAGGGGCTCTCTGCCTCTCCGGCTCCACAAGCTCGGAGGACTTTCGGATAGCCTTATTCAGCATGTACACTGCCAAACAGCAAGAAAGCAAAGTCAGATTTTCTTCGTTAAAGCAGTAGAGCATAAAGATAAAGAGAAATCCTCACCCTCGGCCTCTTCGTCCGAAGACGAGATGTCGAACACGACGTCGCCCTTGACGAGCTCAGACTCCGTGTATTGTTTCCTAACTATGGGAATCTTGTTGAGCTCGCCATCGAGCTCGTCCAACGGTTCAGGCCGAGGATGACGGATAACAGACTTCGGCCCTCTCCAAGGAAAACTAGGAGCCGCGGTCCTATCATAATAGAAGAAGCGGTTTTGCCACTTCGGCCACTTCGTTTTACAAAAGGCCCTAAAGGGCTGTACAGGGATCAAGTAAAACCAAGACCCCTTCCTCTTAAATTGAAAGAATTTAAGGATCGCCTTCAAAGACAAATCCTTTCCTAACCTACGGAGTTCGGCAGCGAAGGCCGACAAGTGCCTCCAAGAGTTCGGAGTCACCTGGCCTAAAGGAAGCTGAAAAAAATCTAGTAAATCTATAAAGGCAGAAGGGAGGGGGAAACGAAGCCCGCATTCTAAGCAGGCCTCGTACACGGTGGCGTAACCCTCCGGCGGGGAGTCAGCCCTATGATCACCGTCAGGTACCACCGCCCTCCCCCCAGGAAAAAAGTATTTTTCGGGTAGGGATACCACAGTATCCTTACTCAAAATACTATGGAAATACTCTACGGTCTTCTCCCCGGACTCTTTCCGGCCAGAAGACCCCTTACCGCTTCTCCTACCGCTACCCGACTCCGAAGAAGAAGAAGAAGACATTTTTCTTACTTTTTGAAGGTGAAGAAAGTCTGAAGAAGCTCTTGAAAGCGGAAGAAAATTTCTCGAGAAAGAGAGTATAGAAGACGCAACAGCAAAGGTGTTCAAATGAGGAAGAAAGAGCATATTTATCAGATTCGGGAAAGATTTCGAGATCGTTGCGCTGTTTCGAATCCCACCTTTTCAGGATTCAACGGCCGGATTTTACTGTCGCATTTAATGCAGGCACGCGCAAGGCACGTCCCCTGACGTCAGCCTCCCCCTTACCATTATCCAGAATGCCGAAGTGACTCACCTCGCCGAAGTGATTCACTTCGCATTTCGGGGGGGTAGTGATGGGGTACGAACTAAACCCTAATGGCAAGCCCAATAACAGTGACGGCCCATCAGCCCAGAGCCCAAGAAAGAGTATCTGTTCGGCACCAAAGAGTTCGGCACGACCAAAGAGTTCGGACTCAGCCTACAGCTCGGTAAAAGCCGACCAGTCAAGCTCTCCTCTCAGATCGGCAAGAGCTGATCGGTAAAGTCCAGCAGTTCGGTCTCAGCATTCGACCGAACTAGGAGTTAGTGGACTCATGAAAGGCCTCCACGACCTCCGCTATACCCACGATCTATTTAGTGGTACGAAGCAGTTATTGAGCAGTTATTGCTCACCCACGATCTTGTTAGTGGGGCTGCAAACCACGATCTTAGTTCAATGTATAAATAGAACTTAGATCAGATAGAAAAGGGTTAAGCTCTCTAGAGATAAAATACCATATAGCAAGTCTGTGTTGTAAGCTGTAATCCCAGATCAAGCAATACAATCTTGCCCTCCCTTCTTCCCGTGGACGTAGATTTACTTCAGTAAATCGAACCACGTAAATTCCTTGTGTCGTAATCTTCATTCTCTACCAGCATTTACTAACATCAGAAATTCGCGGATCCATCAATTGACTATACAAAATTTTACCTCAACACATGAAACCACCTTATTTTGGTAACCGACTTTCCTTTTCTCTTCAAAGTTAGGACACTTTGTAGAATATGCTAAAATTAAAGATACAGCTATTGTTTTTATAGATTAAACCAAAATTAAAGATACATCTATTGTTTTTTGAAAAATGTTTTGGAGACATAATGTCTAAGACATAATGAGGTTAAAGTAGTCATTTTAGATTGTTTTATATTTTTATTTAAATAAATGTTTTGTACATATACCATACTATCCTTGTGCATATAAAAACATTTATTTATATTTAAGAATTTAGGAAAGTTGAGTGTATTTATATGGATGGCTTGATTTAAGCACACAATCTCCAATCTCCAATCTCTCAACCTAAATCGGCTCCATCATTGACTTTAATATTATACTATTTTGTTTAGGAAGTGTACATAAATTTCAAAATTTTAAATACTCCAATGATGCTAAATTTTTGAATTTTTCTTTCTAACTTCAATCACGATTTAAAAAAAATCTAATATAATGAATTTAAACTTTATTTAAATAATACATTATACAATTAAATTTTTTAAATTCTAAACTTATAGGTACTTAATAGATTTAATACTCAATCTTAATTTTATTATTACAAATCATTATTGAATCTGGAATTAATATTTATAAAATTAATAAATCAATTTAATTGCTTGAGTTCATAGAGCATCAAAATGAAGATTTGAAATTTATACATGCTTTATTTTATTAATGGACAAAATGTTAGGGAACAACAATTTAAATTTGTATACTAGAATTAAATTGTTACATGGTGTCAAAATAATGTGTTTTAGCTATAGAAATTTAATAGTCATGTTTCACAATTAAGAAATTTCAATTTTTTTATACTATTTCATTTGAATGATAACAATTAGAAATTAAGTGCATATATACACGTTTATGACTTAGAATTTTAATAATTATTTAAAAATAATAATATAATTTGATTCGAATGACTATTACTATTTAGCTGGACGATAATACTAAGAAATTGAGTATGCATATGTATGTAGTCATTTTTATGACTTCAAATTTTAATAATTACTAATAAAACAATTTGATGCAAATGACTATTATCCTTTCATTAGAGGATAACAAGTAGAAATTAAGTATATAACATATGTATACTATTACTATTTTACAATTTAGAATTTTAAACATTATTTATAAAAAAAAATAATTGATGTGAATGACTATTACTATTTTGTTGAATGATAACACTAACAAATTAAGTATGTATAGTATATACTACATGTAATCATTTTTATGATTTAGAATTGTAATAATTATTTGATACTAATAAAATAATTTGATGAGAATGACTATTACTATTTCGTTGGATGATAATAATTAGAAATTAAGTGCATATATATACACATGTAGTCATTTTTATGACTTAGAATTTTAATATTTATTAAATACTACTAATAAAATAATTTGATGTGAATACTACTACTATTCCGTTTGATGATAACAATTAGAAATGAAGTGCATATATACAAGTAGTCGTTTTTATGACTTATAATTTTAATAATTATTTAAAAATAATACTACAATAATTTGATGCGAATATTATTATTATTTTGTTGGATGATAACACTTAGAAATTAAGTATATCTA
Source organism: Salvia splendens (assembly GCF_004379255.2). Classification (NCBI taxonomy): domain Eukaryota; kingdom Viridiplantae; phylum Streptophyta; class Magnoliopsida; order Lamiales; family Lamiaceae; genus Salvia; species Salvia splendens. The sequence goes on from NC_056042.1 coordinate 5,925,175, forward strand.
TACATGTAGCTGTTTTTATGGCTTATAATTTTAATAATTTTTTAATACTACTAATAAAATAATTTGATGTGAATACTATTACTATTTCGTTGGATGATAACAATTAGAAATGAAGTCCATATATACAAGTAGTCGTTTTTATGACTTACTAATTTTAATAATTATTTAAAAATAAAACTACAATAATTTGATGCTAATACTATTACTATTTCGTTGGATGACAATACTTAGAAATTAAGTATATGCATATATGTAGCCGTTTTTATGACTTATAATTTTAATAATTTTTTAATCCTAGTAACAAATAACACTAAGAACTTAAATATATATGCATCTAATCATTTTTATAATTTATAATTTTAAGTATTATTTAATAATAGAATAATTAATTGCGCTATTGACTATTAAATGAGTAAATTCAATCGAAAAGCTAATATTTATATTAGTGTTTGTATATAAAAAATTCTCCATTTTGAGGTAAGCCAATTCAAATACTTTTATATTATGCAATTTTGAAGAAAATTATTAAATAACTTAATTATAATTCCCCAAAGTTATTGAAAGCCAGTATTAAAATAGTTAATTTGCTTTCATTTGACTTTCCTTTCAATAATGAAACGGTTACACTACACAACTATTAATTTAATTTCCTCTTATTTGAACTAAGGGTATACTAGGTCATATATAAATTATTCTTATGTCAAAAAAACATAGGGGTATTATGTCATAGAGACATTATGTCTCTAAATCACTACCCTTGTTTTTTTTGCTAAAATGACGACTTCATTTTATGTGTTATGGTGGTAAATTTCTTAACTCCAACTGCAACAAGATAAATCAACTTTCTATGATAAGATTTTGTATAATGTGACATTTTATCTAAAACTAAGTTTAAGATATTTGATGAAAAAATAAAAGCTGATGCCATTTTTTGCAATACAATGTAAGTTTGAGAGATGAAACACTATTTATCCAAAATAAAAATAAAAATAAATACAATACAGTGACTACTAACAATAAATTGGGACGAGGTACATCAATTCGACAAAATGCGATGTTTATTGAATCAAATCTAGCATGTCTACTCAACCAAGCGCAATGATGTAAAATTAAAATAGAACTGTCGATTAGACCTTGAATCAGAATAGTTTTAGTTATAGAACTAACACTAACACATAAACTGAATAAGAATCTAGATATCGATTTTTTCCTAGAAACCACCTGTTAATCTCCAAATCCGAATCATTGCTTCACAAGGACTTGCAAGCCTAGACGTAGGCACCAGCTAAATGGAAATTTATTTTAAAAAAAATTAGCAATTTTAAGGGAGAGAAGTAAGTTTCTACATAAATAGCTAGTTTACATCAGTTAAGTTATATTTTTCTTTCACAAGATTTTTATCTATAATCCTTTTATCAAAAATCACATACACTCGAATTGTCCAATCTCAAATTTACAATGCCTATCATATCACACTAACTAGGCGTACCTAAATCGTAAAAATAGATGTTTTATAGTTTGGACTTGTTATATATGGCTGATATCATGCTCTATGCACTACGTTGTACGGTACTCCATCTAGTTTGCTATTCATAGTGTACCATATCGCGGTCAAATAATATTAACGTGGAGTCCGCTTAATTGTCAGATCATTAGACCATCCACAACGCGTCCCGTCCCGCCCCGGTCTCGCGTCTCGTCCCGGAGGGACGGGTTCGCCGCTGGACGCGTTGCAGCACCCATCCCGTCCCCATCCCGAGCCCGTCTCGTCCCGTAGCCCGTACCCGCGAGACGCGGGACGCGCTGTCCCTCCACGCGCCTGGGACACGTGGCGCTCGTCCCTTGCGTGCGTGTCGCCCACTCGCTGCCCCGCGAGTGGGCGATGTCACTGATGACGCAATAATTCATTTTTTTTAAATCGAATTTTTAATTTTTTTTATACAAACGGTAATATTACCGTTTGATTTATATTTTTGTTTTTTTATTTTTTTATTTTTTTTACTCTATAAATAATCTTATTTCATACTCATTTCAAACACAAACACACATCTATTCCTCTCAAATCCTCTCTATCACTCCAATTTCCATCTTCAATCACCTAAAATAAATGGATCCTTTTGAGCAAATGCGTCAATTAATGGAACAATCACTCGAAGAAGATGGACGACGGGAGGCGGAGGAAGCCGCGCCACCCCCACGACGCTCCCGGAAGTACATCAATCGGAACCGGGAAGAAGCCGCCGCACGGTTAGTACGCGACTATTTCTGCGATAACTCGATTTGGGGAGATACCTACTTCCGTCGCCGTTTCCGCATGCGGAAACCGCTATTTCTCCACATAGCGAATACTTTGGCGGCCAGGGAAGAGTTCTTCCGAGAAGGGTTCGACGCGGTCGGCCGTCCCAGCCACACGACGCTGCAGAAATGTACTGCAGCCATCCGGCAGCTTGCGACTGGACAAACGGCCGACATATTCGACGAATACCTGCACATCGGAGACACCACTGGGCGCATGTGCTTGCTCAACTTCTGCAGAGGCGTCCAGGCAGCCTTCAGTGACGAATTTCTCCGGAGGCCAACCACGGAGGATTGTCAGTTCCTCCTCAACCTGCACGAACAAGTGCACGGATTCCCCGGGATGCTTGGCAGTGTCGATTGCATGCACTGGCAATGGAAGAATTGCCCGGTGGCTTGGAGGGGGTCCTACACGAGCGGCCACAAAGGCACCCACCCAATCGTTGTACTCGAGGCCGTTGCCGACTACCGGCTTTGGATCTGGCACGCGTACTTCGGGGTTCCTGGCTCCAACAACGACGTAAACGTGCTCCAACAGTCCGACCTCTTTACCGAAGTTTTGGATGGTAAAGCGCCGGCCATCAACTTCGTCGCCAACAACCGGCGGTATAAAATGGGGTACTATCTCGCCGACGGCATCTACCCGAAGTGGCCGACCTTCGTGAAGACGTGCGCCAGGCCTGCGAACCCAAAGCAGGCTCTTTTTGCGCAGAAGCAGGAGGCTGCGCGCAAGGATGTGGAGAGGGCGTTCGGGGTTCTCCAAGCGCGCTTCAACATCATCAAAGCCCCGGCTCGTTCGTGGTTCATGGAGAGCATGGTCGACATCATGTATACGTGCATAATCTTGCACAACATGATTGTCCGAGACGAAGGACCCGATGCGGGAAATTGGTTCGACCCCGAATCCCCCGGAAGCTCAACCGCAAGTAGTCCGCCGTGAAGTGGAGCGCATCCGTCTATACAAGAACGGTTGGCTATTCGGGTAAGGACACGCGACTCTAGCGCCCACACCCAACTCCAAGAGGATCTAATTGAGCACATTTGGGAAAACTTTGGCGGAGCAGATTAAATTATGTCATTTTTTTTTTGGGAATTTTAATTATGTCTTCGTTTTTTTTAATTTTAAGTTGTAATGTTGTTTTAATTTTAATAAAGTGTGTTTGTTTAAATTGAATTGGGTTGAAAAAAAATTATAAATGAAATTGAATGAATAGTAATTAAGGGACGGTATAGAGACGGTTAAGGGACGGAGCGTTGCAGGTTCCGTCCCTTAGTTAAGGGATGGATGAAAAAATGACAGTGGGGCCCTCAAATAGTGCTCAAATAGTAGTTAAGGGACGGTTTAAGAGACGGTATAGAGACAGCGTAGTGGATGGCCTTATATCGAAACTTTCGATTAAAGACTCAAAACATTATATATTTTGTTTTTTATGTATATACTGATTAGGTAAATCTCCCTTTATTAATTTGTACGTGTTTCTTTTTTTTTTATTAGCAAGTGAACATAAATTTTAAAAGTTATGGAGTCATGGTGGACTCGAACTCGTAACTTTTGATTCGGACAACAACCATTCTACTACTCCTATTTAACCAACACACGCTTGTATGTTTCTTCTTATGCCACCACTTCTTGTAAATTTATATTAGTGGTTCGACCCGAAACGACAAATTAGAGTGGCTAGCATATGTGACGGCCCAGGGCTCACTATCTATGGGGCCCCAAAAGGTCAAACAAATAATGATGTATGCTTTGATTGGTTTTTGTGTTGTGTGCTCGCACTACAAAGTGAATTATACAAAGATCTATTGAGAATCTGTTTGTATATTTATACTATAAAATATGGTTAACACTGAAAAATAATAATGTGATTACACAATTCTAGAAGCAGGTTATCCTATTTCTTGTGCATTAAAATTCAACTACATTAGAGATGGATAATCATCTGGCTTTTAGTGATTTTATAATCACATCACTATCAATTTTCAGTGATAACTATATCTTATGTAATGTAAAAAAGTGAAATATAGTTGAGTTTTGTCGTCGATAGAAAAATTCAACTACTATTTAACTTCGCAATATTATATACTAAGTTTAAAGTTCGAGGGAAACACAAATTTTAGAAAATTTCTTGATATTAGGCACCAATATCCCTAATAATAGTACAATCACAAACTTTTAGACAATAATTTAATTACATTTAATATACTTATTCACAATTTTTAGACAATAATTTTGATATTTTTTTAATTGTCCCATAGCAAAAATTTCATCATGCTACATTTCTAAATTTATCAACGTAACGCATACCTATGTAAATATTAAAAACATAATTGACTAAATGTATTAAATGACATTGCTTAATAGCCAAATATTTAGTTCGTATCATATTTTTCGTTTGCCAAAAGCATACATAATTTTTCCAAAATCATAGACTATGAGATCATTGAGAAAAATGACAAAGTTATAATATAATTGATCATTTTTTTTAAAATTGTGGAATAAACCAAAATTTGACAAAATTTGTAGCCAACTCATATATTATATAGGTTGGTTGATACTTGATACTTGGTATATATTTTTATGTAAATTACAGAAAATTGAATTTTAATTATTTAGATATTTTTATGTAATTTTAAAATTTGTTGGTTCAAATTGAATTTCAGATTCGGTTTGTCGGACGATTCAAGTTGGATTCAATTTTTAGAAAAAATAATTCGATTTTTGATTCTATGTGAATTAGGCCAAAATTCAAAGCAAAATCCAAATGTTTATCTAACAAATATATCTTGAGTATGTTTTGCTTTGGCTAGATGGTTAATATAAGTATAAACACTATGCGACCTAAAATCTTAAATTGATATTGACGCCTAATATCATACTATAATTTTTCAAAAATTTATATTTTTTTACAAACTTTAAGCTTAACATATAGTATCACGAACTTAAATAGTTATTGATTTTTTTCCTACAAGAGACAAAATTCAACTACATTAAAACGAGATGAATAACCATATCTGACTCCTAATTTTAAGACTTTATAATCACATAACTATCATTTTTCAGTGATAACTAAATCTTACTGGGTAATGTTAATAACAAATGAATTGTAACCGGATTTTGCAGGCGGGAGAAATTCAACACTATTCAATTTTGTAACATTATATATCAAATTTAAAATTTATTTTTTTTAATAAAAAAATCGTAATATTAGTCGCAAATATCCTAATTTTATATAGCCGGCCATTATTTTCTACCGTTTATATGCGCTTATAATTTCTTTCTTCACCCTTTTCATCTTACCAGCCACCCAAAACCTAAAATTTATTCGCAAATGTTTTTAACAGTTACATGGGCATTTAAAAGAGGCCCATGTGATACATAGAATTGATGGGTCAAATGTTGAAGGTCCATTATTTTTTGTGGCAGTCAAACTACTAAAATGCAACCACGAGCCTAGTAGCGCCATCCGCATCCCGAAACCCGCTCTGGCTCATGCCCTGGCTCGCAACCCGTGTCGTTATGATTTTGGAGACGTGCGTTATTATTTGTATTCAGTCTCATTTTCAACCACTTATTTTGTCGTCTTTCATTCTAAATGCTTCAATTTCTCGATTCGCACTTAACTTGAACGTTGTATTGATTTCTATTTGATTGCCTTTTTTTGTGTGTTTTTCGATCATTTTATTCGCTTTAATTTTACCCTTTCTTATTTGACGTCAGTGTGTAATCCTAATAGAGAACGTTATAAATTTTTCCACACTCATCATACTTTGTTGCTTGTCTTTTTGTCATTTATAAAATACCACTCTCTCCGTCTCATCTAATTTGAGTCGTATTACTTTTTGGGATGTCCCAACTAAGTTGAGTCATTTTCCTTTTTGACAAAAAACAAAACATCTAATCAATCTTACTTTATTCCACCACTTACTTTACTTTCTCTTTATCTTTTATACTTTATTCTTCTCTCTTACTTTTTAACACAATTTCTTAATCCTCGTGCACAAAAGTTTTAATTCAACTTAGTTGGAACGGAGGGATTACTAATAATTTGTGAATAAGCTGTAGCCATATCATTAGTTTGTTGATGTCTTAGACTATTTGAAGACATATTAGCGATGGCCGAAAAATTTATTTTGGACTATTATGTAGTAGTCCAAATTTGGGAATTGATCTCAAATCAATGATGCGATGTATACACGAAATGTTTTTTAAATGTACAACTTTGGGAATTAGATTTCAAAATTTAGTTATGTTAAAATAGTCTCATGATTTGATCTTTATGATGTTCATCCGCCCCTAAAATATTGTTCACTTTACTTTATTTCCCATTTTTGGTAATTGGATCTACTAACTAATTATACTCACATTTTATTATAAAATTAATATATAAATATAGGACATACATTCCACTAAATTTTTTTTCTCTCACTTTTCTTCATATTTCTTAAAATCTGTGTTGAGTCAAACATGAACTATATTAGCGGACAGAAGAAATAATATTATTATAACATAAAACCAATCTTAACAAATTAAAAAATAATTAAAATACCAATCTCAACAAATTCAAAAATAATTAAAATACAGTACTCATTTAACATTTTAACTTATTCAATTGTTAAAATAGTGTAAAATTACAGTAGTCATCGACGGTCCATGTCTCTCCCTCTCACTCTATAGAATCCGCCCAAGTCCAACTCTGACTCTGACAGATTAATAACTGAATTCGAAATCCCAAATTTTCCCTCGCATTTCAAATTCTCAACAGAATTTGTAACTTCCTCCTTTCTCTAAATTCAACTGCAGTTATCTCTCTCACACCTCCTTCCTTCTCCACAAATTCATTTCGAAATTCGCTTACACACTTCTGCAAAAAATATCTCCCAATTCTCGACTTCTTGGATTCCGAAATGACGGATGAAAAGAAACCCGCTGAACCGCCTGCTCCGATCGATCCAAAACCGCCTGCTCCGGTCGATTCAACTCCGCCAGCTCCGGTTGATCCAACACCGCCTGATCCGATAGATCCAACCCCTCCTGCTCCGGTCGATCAAACGCCTCCTGCTCCGGTTTATATAACCCCTCCTGCTCCGGTCGATCAAACCCCTCCTGTTCCAGTCGATTCAACACCACCTGCTCCGGTCGATTCAACCCCGCCTGCTCCGATTGATCCAACCCCGCCTTCGCCGGTCGATCAAACGCCCCCTGCTCCGGTTGATATAACCCCTCCTGCTCCGGTCGATCAAACCCCTCCTGCTCCGGTCGATTCAACACCACCTGCTCCGGTCGATTCAACACCACCTGCTCCGGTCGATTCAACCCCTCCTGCTCCGGTCGATTCAACCCCGCCTGCTCCGATTGATCCAACCCCGCCTTCGCCGGTCGATCAAACGCCCCCTGCTCCGGTTGATATAACCCCCCCTGCTCCGGTCGATCAAACCCCTCCTGCTCCGGTCGATTCAACAGCACCTGCTCCGGTCGATTCAACAGCACCTGCTCCGGTCGATTCAACAGCACCTGCTCCGGTCGATTCAACACCACCTGCTCCGGTCGATTCAACCCCTCCTGCTCCGGTCGATTCATCCCCTCCTGCTCCGGTCGATTCAACCCCGCCTGCTCCGATTGATCCAACCCCACCTTCGCCGGTCGATCAAACGCCCCCTGCTCCGGTTGATATAACCCCTCCTGCTCCGGTCGATTCAACACCACCTGCTCCGGTCGATTCAACCCCTCCTGCTCCGGTCGATCAAACCCCTCCTGCTCCGGTTGATATAACCCCTCCTGCTCCGGTCGATCAAATCCTTCCTGTTCCGGTCGATTCAACACTGCCTGCTCCGGTCGATTCAACACCTCCTACTCCGGTCGATTCAACGCCTACTGCTCCGGTCGATCAAACGCCTCCTGCTCCGGTCGATTCAACGCCTCCTGCTCCGGTCGATCAAACGCCTCCTGCTCCGGTTGATATAACCTCTCCTGCTTCGGTCGATCAAACCCCTCCTGCTCCGATTGATCCAACCCCACCTTCTCCGGTAGATCAAACGCCTACTGCTCCGGTCGATCAAACCCCTCCTGCTCCCATTGATCCAACCCTGCCTTCTCCGGTCGATCAAACGCCTCCTGCTCCGGTCGATCAAACCCTGCCTTCTCCGGTCGATCAAACCCCTCCTGCTCCGGTCGATAAAACCCCGCCTGCTTCGGTCGATAAAATCCCGCCTCCCGAGGAGAAAGTGACTGCACAGGAATTTCGCGACGCGCTCTACAACTTACCGTGGAGTTCGATTTTCGCTCCCTATCCTCATATTGAATATCAAGGAGGAACGAATTTCACAGTGGGTTGTGAGTTTTCGTCCACTGATAGCAGTAGTAGTGAAGATGATGAGAGTGCTCATCTCCCAGTAAGCCGCTTAATCTTGTTTTCTTGATTTCTGATTTTGCATATATCTGTTTAATCGTGTCTTTCCTTCTATTTGGAAGCAGTTATGTGAGACCGGGCCTTCAACTCCGGTTCTTTCACCTCCGGAAGGGGCTGTAGAAGAAAGTCTTGTTTACGCAGTAAGCCTCTTAATCTTGTTTTCTTGATTTTCCAATTTTGTACATATCTTTTAATTGCGTCTTTCCTTTTTTTGGAAGCGGTTATGTGAGACCGGGCTTTTATCTCCGGTTGTTTCACCTCGGGAAGGGGCCGTAGCAAAAAATATACCCGATCATGTAATAGTCCCTTTTCTTGACTATTCATACTTGATTTGGTGTTTCTTGTTTTCTTGACTTCTGTTTTTACATATATCTGTTGTGTCTTTCCTTTTATTTGGAAGCAGATATCTGAGACCGGTTCTTCATCTCCGATTCTTTCACCTCCGGAAGGGGCCTTAGAAGAAAATCTACCTGATCATGTAATTAGCCCTTTTCTTGACTACTCATACTTGATTTGGAGTTTCTTGTTTTCTTGACTTCTGATTTATATATGTCTATTTAATTGTGTCTTTCCTATTATTTGGAAGCAGAAATGTGAGGCCGCGCCTTCATCTCGGGTTCTTTCACCTCCGGAAGGGGCCGTAGCAGAAAATATATCCGATCATGTAATAGTCCTTTTACTTGACTACTCTTACTTGATTTGGTGTTTCTTGTTTTTTTGACATCTGATTTTACATATATCGGTTGTGTCTTTCCGATTATTTGGAAGCAGAAATGTGAGGCCGTGCCTTCATCTCCGGTTCTTTCACCTCCAGAAGGGGCCGTAGCAGAAAAGCTATCCGATCATGTAACAGTCCCTTTTCTTGACTACTCTTACTTGATTTGGTGTTTCTTGACTTCTCATTTTACATATATCTGTTGTGTCTTTCCTATTATTTGGAAGCAGAAATGTGAGGCTGCGCCTTCATCTCCGGTTCTTTCACCTCCGGAAGGGGCCGTAGCAGAAAAGCTATCCGATCATGTAACAGTCCCTTTTCTTGACTACTCTTACTTGATTTGGTGTTTCTTAGTTTTCTTGACTTCTGATTTTTACATATATCTGTTGTGTCTTTCTTTTTATTTGGAAGTAGATATCGGAGACCGGGTCTTCACCTTCGATTTGTTCACCTCTGGAAGTGGCCGTGGCAGAAAATCTATCCGATCATGTACCAGTCCTTTTACTTGACTACTCTTACTTGATTTGGTGTTTCTTGTTTTCTTGACTTCTGATTTTACATATATCTGCGGTGTCTTTCCTATTATTTGGAAGCAGGAATGTGAGGCCGCGCCTTCATCTCTGGTTCTTTCACCTCCGGAAGGGGCCGTAGCAGAAAAGCTGTCCGATCATGTAACAGTCCCTTTTCTTGACTACTCTTACTTGATTTGGTGTTTCTTAGTTTTTTTGACTTCTGATTTTACATATATCTGTTGTGTCTTTCCTTTTATTTCGAAGCAGATATCGGAGACCGGGTCTTCACCTTCGATTTGTTCACCTCTGGAAGTGGCCGTGGCAGAAAATCTATCCGATCATGTACCCGTCCTTTTACTTGACTACTCTTACTTGATTTGGTGTTTCTTGTTTTCTTGACTTCTGATTTTACATATATCTGCTGTGTCTTTCCTATTATTTGGAAGCAGGAATGTGAGGCCGCGCCTTCATCTCTGGTTCTTTCACCTCCGGAAGGGGCCGTAGCAGAAAAGCTGTCCGATCATGTAACAGTCCCTTTTCTTGACTACTCTTACTTGATTTGGTGTTTCTTAGTTTTTTTGACTTCTGATTTTACATATATCTGTTGTGTCTTTCCTTTTATTTCGAAGCAGATATCGGAGACCGGGTCTTCATATCCTGTTCTTTCACCTCCGGAAGGGGCCGTAGCAGAAAATCTATCCGATCATGTACTCGTCCTTTTTCTTGACTACTATACTTGATTTGGTGTTTCTTGTTGTCTTGACTTCTGATTTTACATATATCTGTTGTGTCTTTCATTTTATTTGGAAGCAGATATCTGAGACCGGGTCTTCATCTCCGATTGTTTCACCTCCGGAAGGGGCCATAGCAGAAAATCTACCTGATCATGTAATAGTCCCTTTTCTTGACTACTCTTACTTGATTTGGTGTTCCTTGTTTTCTTGATTTCTGATTTTACATGTCTGTTTAATTGTGTGTTTCCTTTTATTTGGAAGCAGAAATGTGAGACTGCGCCTTCATCTCCAGTTCTTTCACCTCCAGAAGGGGCCATAGCAGAAAATCTATCCGATCATGTAATAGTCCTTTTACTTGATTACTCTTACTCGATTTGGTGTTTCTTGTTTTCTTGACTTCTGATTTTACATATATCTGTTGTGTCTTTCCTTTTATTTGGAAGCAGTTATCTGCGGTTGGGGCTTCATCTCCGGTTCTTTCACCTTCGCTATTGGACGTAGCAGATAATCTACATGTAATAGTCCCCTATCTTGACTACTCTACTTGATTTGGTGTTTCTTGTTTTCTTGACTTCTGATTTTATATATATCTGTTTATTTGTGGCTTTCCTTTTATTTGGAAGCCGTTATGGGAGTGCGTGCCTCCACCTCCAGTTCTTTCACCTCTGGAAGGGAAGGTAGCAGAAAATCCACTTGATCATGTAATAATCTCTTTTCTTGACTACTCATACCTGATTTGGTGTTTCCTTTTTGGGGGGTTTCCAAAATAATTATGTGTGAAATTGATTTGCCTGTCCAGGAAGCTATTGAAGCTGCATTCAGAGGTCATCCTCGCCTGCTTATGAAGCAGAAAATCGCTGGTTTCGATGAAACAGTAACCTACTAATCCTAATTCTTGATTAGTGTTACCCTTAATATAGGGTTTATTTGGTTTTATGAGATTAATGGTGATGCATCACATTACATTGCCTTCCAGGGTGATTCGGATTTTGATCCAGACGATACAGTAGTAAGCAAATTAACCTTGTTTCTTGAGTAATATTAACCCCAATATTGGTGTTTATATAAGAAAAATAAACTGATTTCCTGCCAGAATGATTGGGAAGATGATGATAGATTGGATCGACCTGTGTTCTCTCCGCGTTACATGAATACAGTAAGCCATTTTGTGATGTAATATTAACCCAATATGGTGTTTGTCGGTTATTAGTTGTAAATAATTATGTGTATTATTGACAGGGAGCTGGACTGGTGAATTTAAAGAATACATGCTTCATGAATTCGGTTTTGCAATGCTTGGTGCATACTGTACTATTTTTTGAGGGCATTATTTACCAAAGAAACTCATTGCTGTGCGTTTGTAAGTATATTCGATGCTACTTTAGTGTAATTTCCTTGGTGGATGAGTTATTGGCGATCAACTTTTAATGTTTTTGAACATCAACTGCAGGTCCCAATAAAACGTTCTGTCTGAAGTGCAGCCTCGAAGAGCTATTTCGATCACTTACTTCGGGAATGACATATTATAGGCCAGAGACACTAGCTCAGAATTTAAGCCGTATCACTTTTTTAACGCATACTTAGATATGCAGAGTTTCAATAAATGAAACTCAAGCTCAATCTTGAGCTCGAATATCATTTGCTTTCAAGATTTGTTTTTTTGAACTGTGAATAAAATTGGCTATCATTTGTTCAAGTTTGTGGCTTTTGAATTGTGTGTAGCAGAGATTTACAGATTAATGTGCACGTTTATTCATGCAATTCTGTTAATTGTTTTCTCAATGATTCTTTGACTCACCTGCTAGACATTTCACCTACCTTCAAAGTGGGTCAACAGGAGGATGCTCATGAATACCTTTTGAAGTTATGGAATAAACTAATGGAGTGTGACAAGTATCTTGACGATAAGGATAATGAACATAAAATCTTTGTCGCACGACTGTTTCGTGGCCGTCTTGTCAACAAGGTGATATCAGTATTCTTCACCTTTTTTGTTTGTGACATGCACAGTTTTCCTCAATGGCGCGGAACACATTTCCATGAAGCTGAAATTTACATTGCTCTGTTACCTGCAGGTCATGTGTTCATGTGGTAAGATTTCTAGTAAGACAGAGGATGCATGGGATCTGCAATTACCTATTGAGAATTCGGACACTCTCATCGGTGCTCTGCAAACTTATATACTAACAGTAGTGCCTGACTTTCGCTGTGAAAATTGTGGGAATGAAGGTATAGTACAGAAAATTGATCTGGATCAGCTTCCACCTGTTGTCACGTTTCACCTGAAGAGGTTTGACAGATTGAACAACAAAATCAAAAAGCATGTGTCGTTTCCACCTAAGTTGGACTTGAAACCTTTCACTCGTACTAAAGTGACTTTTTCCTTCCCTAGTATACTGAAAGTGAGTTTTCTTTTAGTTTATTTATCCCAACAAACAAAGGCATGGTCTTTTTATTGTTCTGGTGTTTATTCTTAAGTTTCAATGTCTTTTTTGCTGGTTTTGCAGTTTCCTTATGACTACGAGCTCTATGCTATTTTAGTGCATGAAGGGGAGACACCGACCGCAGGTCATTACTACAGCTTTATTCGCTTAAACTCCAATGAGTGGTACAGATATGAGGATTCACAAGTAATGCACTGAAACCTCTTTATCATACTTGTGTTATTTTGATTTGTAAATTTATCTATTTAATAGCTGAGTATTCTACTTGTGTAGGTTACAGCTGTAGATGAAGAAGAAGTTTTCAAGCAGATGGCTTATATTCTTTTCTATGCTCCGGGCGGCGAGACTAACTTTACAGATGCCGTTCTAGCTCTGCAATCATCGGAAGGATTTACTCCTTTTGAGCATGCACAGGGTGATGAAGTAGGCAGATCAAAGAAAGCTGGTAAAGGTGCAACAAAAAAAGCTGCTGATAGAGATGAAAGTTTGATTGCTAAGAAAAAAGCTGCTGATAGAGATGAAAGTTTGATTGCTAAGAAAAAAGCTGCTGATGAAGGTGTAAGTGTGGTTGCTGTGAAAAAAGGTGCTGATAAAAATAAAAGTTCGACTTCTGAGGGAAAATGGGAGGTTCAGAAACGAAGGCAACGAAGGATAAAACTATGATTGGCTAGGAAATGGAGGGTAAAGACAGTGATCCTCTGTCAAGTACAGATTTTGGAAATGCAACACAGGCTATTGTTTGAATATTAACTCTTGATTCAGTACCCAATATATACTTTAGGCAATTCATTGCACAATTTGTGAGGAAAATAATTGCAGTATATACTCTATTGTTGTTTTCTTTTGCAAGTACATGTGCAAAAATAGGATGTTTAGGTCAATGTAGTTGGTTCTGAATTTGCAGTTAGATACGTTACAGTGTTCCAGAAAATAAGTGAACTTTGATTGGAAATGAAAGTTGAAACACATAATATGGCCTTTGATTTATTGTTGAACTGGAACAGCAGCATAGATGTGCTTGTCATTTTGGGGTGGAAGATGATGACAACGACGACTCTACTTGACTATCATCGCATTTAACTTTCTTGATTAGTTGAGCTTTGCCATTGTGGTTCACGACCAGCATGTTGCATCGGATCTTCTTTGCGTAGTATTCTATGTGCTTCTTATCGTGGTACCTGTCAAATACCACTAGTGTGGCATGTAAAGTGCTGATCTGTTCGATGACCCGCAGTTGCAGCGGATGCCCCATTTCAGTTCTAATCTCTGGAACCACCTGCAAACACACTCTTAATAATACTAACCATCAAAATATATAGTAGTGAACAGTTAATGTACCCCATATTTTCGACATAGATGGATAAGTCGTTCGAGTTTCTGATACTTGAAATCAAAATTGAGCTCATTTCTCTGTAATAATGGCATAAGATCCTCCAAGTCCATGCCCCATTTGTCAGACCAGGTCTTGGTAGACACTGCATGCAGAGGGATATTAGTGTAAAGATATAGTAATATAGTAGTAGTAGATATTGATGATTTAAGACTTACAAGGAATATTGAGGTATGGTGATATGCCAAGAATGCTTATCTTGGAAGAAGTATCAAAGGAGAAGTTGTGTAGCACCCATTCAAGAATCTCCATTGAGAAGTCTTTGAGGGCGTCCATCACAATAAGCACTCTTTTGGGAGACTCATCAAACACCACATTTTCTGCGTAATGTGTTCTGCTCATAGGAAAGCAGATAGGCATGATGTTTAGAGAGAGGTGAGTGAGGAAGAGGTTTGAAGCATGATTATGAAGATGCTATATAATGAAAGAAAATGGTTTTTGGATTTGTGGGAAATGGGTAAATTAAATGCATGGTGCGTATCGAAGTCATTTGCATAAACTATGTCATTCCAGCACAATGCCAAACGACTAACTTGGTTTTCTAAGTAGAGAAAAAGTGTTACTTCTTCTATTTGTCTATTAGGAAAAAATGCTGCGAAAATACCTAGTGGTAGGTGACTTAGTTAGAAGTAGAATAATTTACTACGTTAAATTCAAATGTGCATTCATCATGCACTAACGTGAATATCAATATTAAAACACCCTTCTTCAATTCATTATCGATAGCTTAAGCACTCAATTAATTATCGATAGTTTAGGCTCGTACTAAGGAGTTGCTTCATTTCAAACTCGTATAATTGAACTTCTTCAATTTTCATTGAAAATTTTGATTTTCGCCGTTCCCGCTTCCACCGTCGTCATTGAGCAAGCTTTTAGTGTCGGCGGTTGTGTCCTAGACGACAAAAGGAGCAATCTCTCCGCCATAAACATGGAAGGCACTATGTTACTTGATGATTGGGCAAAGGCGGACATGAGAGCACAAGAGCCGGATTTTGACTTTCGTGTAGAGAGTGATGGTGAAGACTTTTCCACCGATGACGAGGTCGGAAGCAAGGGCGCTCAACAATATCAATGACGGGGGGCGGTGAATGGCGAGCACGGCCGACCAAAAAGGTAAACAAGGTAAGAGAACTACGTGAGTTTTGATTCCTCAATAAAATTGTGGATACGTAGACAACTCAACTTAAATTTGAAAAGTTTAACTTTGAAAATTTAAGTTGAGCTCAAGCCCTTTTCAATTTTTTCCTTCCCCCCCCCATTTCATGTTTTTATTTATGTTTCGACGACACTTGTAAATTATATCACGTTGTTGTATATGTATTGTAAATTGTAATGTATCGTTGTCCGTTACAACTCAAATTCAATAAAATTGATATGATTTTCACCGTATTCGTCTTATTTCAATTTAAATTATCTATTGTCTTGTTCCAATTTATTGTATAAGTCCAAAATTCCAAATTACATATAAAAAAACCGCCAAACCGAACCGGAACCGCGAGGAACTGTCCGAAAACCGCCGGTTCAGAACCGAAACCAGAACCACCGGTTTTCGAACCGGAACCGGAACCGGAACCGGAACCGTGAAATAGCCTCACGGTTCGGTTCCGGTTCCACCTTTCTCGAAATCGGAACCGGAACCGCCGATTTACGAACCGTGGGCATGTCTACTTCCAACACAGTTTTCTGCAACCCCTCCCCTATACCTCTCATCTCTCCTCTTATTTTTAGAAAAAAAGGCAGAAGGTTTCGGGTGGAGTTGAAGCTGTCGTGGAATCGGAGATGGAGCTGGTCGAAAATGAAGTGTTCCAGTAGTACTCGGTGGACCGCCGGTGGGTCGATCGACCCCACGCGACCCCACCTGGGTCCGCCGCTGTGTCTAGGAGTCAATTAAAAATTTTCATCGATAGTTTTGTTTTTTTTCGTCTAGGAACCTATCCTTTGCTTAATATATATGTAAAGCATATATTTGACGCATTCTTTGCTTAATATATGTAAAATAACGTTTTTTTTATTGCTACGAAGTGCAAATTTAGATGATAGGACGCTTTTATACCGATTGATAATTTGAATTTTCGAGTGATTTTATGCGTGCGTGAGTGTGACAATTAAAACTAAAAAACAGCTAAATAGAGAAACAACATAATTTCCACCCTATCCTAGCATTCAATAAAACTGACGAATGCAGTGGGAACATGTGATATAATATTAGTTAAAAAGTAGTAGTAGTAGAATTATAGTCTATTTATGTAAGTTGGCCCATTTCACTTATATGTCACAACATACATTAATCAAACAGTTCTTTAATGAATCGTGATCTCACAAAATCAACATTTAGAAGGTACCTAATGACAGATTAATAATGCATAGAATTTTAAACTCATACAATATCTATATATAGAATTAAATATCACTCCACATCCAACCCATCTTTCTTAGGACGCCGTTAAACTAGCGGCGTTGAACGTGTCAGCTGATCTGCAAGGTCTTTACCGATTTCATCGCATTAAATGTTCCAAAATACTAAATCCAAGTCAACTGTATAAAATATTGACCAAAAATTCATCATTCATGCTTCACAATCCAAGTCTAATATATCTCTACACGTATTTTCTAATCCATCCAATGCCCTAACCTAACAATATTGATTTCGAATTGGATCTCCATATTACCAATTACTCCTTTCCTCTATTCCACCTTAAATGATTTATATTCCTTTTTTGTCCCATTAATTTTTTTAGTATTTTGTAAAAAATAACATTTTTATTCTCTTAAATATTCTCGTTTATCTCACTTTATTCTTTATTTCTATGTTATTTTTATTAATTTTACTTAATCCAACATTATTTTTCTTAAATTACATGCCTAAAATGAGCAGCTCATTTTAAAGTGGGAGTATTATAATTTTTTCCTATTCCATTCTTTCTGCCGGTCGGTTTGTTTTTCTAGAAGATAAACATTGAATCTGGATCAGCATATTACCAACTACTCCTATATATTTTTGTATTGCCATGCATAAATAAGCGTTGGCAATTACATCAACAACAAACATTTCCATCATCGGTTGAAAATTTTAACCAATTGCAAAAACTTTCAATTTCAAACTCTATATACTCAAGAAATTATAGACGACGCATTGACAAGGTCATTTGGCTCGAGATGATGTTATTTTGTTTGGACGGATGAAGTACTAATACAAAAAATGGATCTATAGAAACACTGAAGTAAAGTGACGATGAGCTATGGATCTCGGCTCCTCGTTGTCGTCATCGTCATCATCATCATCCCCGCCTTCGCAGCCGCGCAGCAATACGGCTGCTTCGGCGGCAACTACACTTCAAACTCCACATACGCCGCCAACCTCAACTCCCTCCTCTCATCCCTCCCACCCAACCTAAACGATGCCGCTTTCTACAACGCCTCCTCCCTTCTTCCCAACACCACCGATCCCGCCTTCGCCTCCGCCCTCTGCAGACCCGACTCCCAGCTCGACACGTGCCGCTCCTGCATCCGAAACTCCACCACCGAGCTCCTCGCCCTCTGCCCCAACCGCACCCAAGCCGTCCTCTTCAAACCCCTCTGCACCCTCCGCTACTCCGACGCCTCCATGTACGGCCTCCTCTCCGAGGCCTACTCCATCACCGGCCGCTCCACCACCAACCTCTCCGCATCCGACCAGTTTAGGTCGGACGTGAGAGCGCTGCTGGGCAATCTGAGCTCCCAGGCAGCTGCTGGCGGGCCCATGATGAAGGTGGGCCCGCGAGACTTACACAGTGGTTTCAGTTTTATTTTTTTCTTTCATACTGGTGTGAGATATTGTTATAGTTATTTTGGTTTTATTTTCCTGACAGGTGGCGGCTGGGAATTCGAGTAGTGGCTCTGTATACGCGCTGGTGCAGTGCACGCCGGATCTGTCGTTGAGGGACTGCTCCAACTGCTTGTCGGGGCTCGTGCAGCGCCTTCCGCAGTGCTGCGATGGTTCGACTTTCGTGATCATGTTTGTGCCGAGTTGCAATCTACATTTCCAGCTTGATCAGTTTTATAATCTAACTAGGCTTGAGCAAGTGCGGGCCATGGCAGTCGTGCCTTCGCCTCCGCCTTCTCCACTTGTCGTGCCATCTACACCTTCTCCACCACCAGGTTCATTCTTATCCAAACCATGAAAAATATGGCAAAATTCAATCGGAAATTAATGAATGCAAATTTTTGCAGGAAAGGGTGATGGTAATAAAACTCGAACTATCATCTTGATTGTGGTGCCAATTGGTTCTGGTCTTGTTCTAATTTGTGTTTGCATTTGCATTTTCTTGAGAAGAAGATTAAAGAGAAATCCCGAGGAAGTTAACCAGAGTAATAATCCGTTTCAATAAATTCTGTAGTTTTTTATCCAACACAAATTTATCTGTTTTTACTTGTTGAATTAGACTATGGTGAGGAGATAAGCACAGCAGAATCCTTGCTATATGATTTCGAAAAGATCAAAGCTGCAACGAACGATTTCTCTGAGACTAACAAGCTCGGAGAAGGCGGATTTGGTGTTGTCTATAAGGTAATTCAATGGCAAACAAGCATATAAAGTTGGCAGTTAGGTTAATGCAGCAGTTTCGTTTCATACTCTCAGGGAAAACTTGAAGATGGCAGAGAAATTGCAGTGAAAAGGCTGTCTAAAAACTCAGGGCAAGGAGACGAAGAATTCAAGAATGAAGTGTTGTTAATGGCCAAGCTTGAGCACAGGAATCTGGTCCGACTGCTGGGATTCTCGTTGAAAGAAGCGGAGAGGCTTCTCGTATATGAATTTGTTCAAAATGGAAGCCTGGATGGCTTCATATTTGGTAATTGACCTTTGCATTTTTAATTCACATCAAGTAATAGATAGTAGTGTTGGTGTTTTGTTAATTGATCTTAGTGAACGTGTAGACCGGATCAAGCATGAGCCCCTTGACTGGAATATGCGCTACAAAATCATAAGGGGCATCGCCAAGGGACTTGTTTATCTGCACAATGACTCTGGTTTCAGGATCATTCACCGTGATCTCAAGGCGGCTAACGTGTTATTAGACTCGGAGATGAATCCTAAGATAGCTGATTTTGGTATGGCCAGGATGTTTTTTCAAGACCAAAGTGGAAGTAACACGAGGAGAATTGTTGGAACCTTGTTAGTCCTTCACCATGCTCATACTAATAATATTTGTTCACATAAGAAAAAAAGGTTTTTTCTTATAACTTGTGTTGAATGGGTATTGCAGTGGATACATGCCCCCAGAATATGCAAGGCATGGGAAAATCTCAGTGAAGCTAGACGTCTTCAGCTTCGGCGTGCTATTGCTAGAGATCGTCAGTGGGCAGAGAAACGGATCTTTTCGAAATCCAGACAGCCGGGAGAATGTGGAATACATGCTGAGTTTTGTAAGTAGAAAAACCCAAATGGTCATGACTCATATGCTCTGCTAGCAAATGAAACAAAAATAACTATAACAATATCCTGTACTGAAACCACTATATAACTCCCTTTTCTAACCAAACAGTTTTAGGATGGAACCTATTGATTTCTATCTTTCACCTCTCAAGATTGATATGTACATGGTGAATTGCAGGCATGGAGAAAATGGCAGGAGGGGGGAGCGAAGAAGATGATCGATCCGGTATTGATGGGTGGTGATGATGGAGCTAGTGTGGGTGATATGTTGAGATGCATTCACATAGGTTTGTTGTGCGTGCAAGAAAAGGAGGAGCAGAGGCCAACCATGGCATCGGTTCAAGTCATGCTTAGTAGCGTCTCAGTGACACTGCCGCTGCTTTCCAAACCTGCATATTTCAGTTCGGTTGCGAAACAGATCCAGACGGAGCTAACCAAAGCTTACGACACTCAAAATGATGCTTCAATAACAGATCTATATCCACGATAATATCCCACAATTGTCTTCTCACTACTTTGTTTTTTCCGGGTTAAGTTTGTTTTTCTCTGTTATATTTGATTTATTTTATGGGAAAAAATATACTGTAGTCTTTGTACTCGCTTCAGCCTTCATGTAACTTTGCTTTGCCATGCTTGATAATTTGGCTGTAATATCATAATAAATGAAAAGGGATAATCAATTAGAGGCAAACAGAGATATGGGCATTTTGAAATAAGTAGCAAGTATAATTTAAAAAAAATGCAATACCAATATCTAAGCAGCTTAAAAGAAGGAATGAAACATAATTAGAAATAAGAAATGGGCGAATTCAGAAGACCCTTGACACAAAGTATTGTTTTGTCCAACTTTCATAAGACCAAGAATCCAATTTTTACGCACACCTTAGCCTTACTTTCAAACTCTCTTTCATTTTTTCAACAATCATTTTCTTGACTTATTGTGAGGTCAAATTCGCAAATGACTATTACAACTTTACTAATCACTGCAGTCCTTGTCGGAATGTAAACGCTGGTCAAACATATACAGAGTCAATAAAGATTTAGCGCGTATAGAAATATTAGGAGAGCAGTAATTAAGACGCAATTCCCACTTATATTAACTTGCTCATTTTTTCCCAGTTACAACCAAACTAAGATGACTTCCCGAACATGTGTCCTTCTCTTCATTCTGGCCATCCTCTCCCGCGCCGTGACGGCCCAGAACTACGGCTGTTTCAGTGGCAACTACACCACCAACGGCACATACAGCACCAACCTCAACTCCATCATCACATCTTTTCCACTAAACATACAAGACAACGGATTCTACAACGGCACAGCCGGCCAAGCCCCGGACCGAGCCTACGCCACCGCGCTATGCAGAACCGACTTTCAGCTCGAGGAGTGCCGCACCTGCCTCCGAGATGCCGCCCCGGAGCTTCTCCGGTTGTGCCCGAACAGGAGACAGGGCATCCTGTTCAGTGACAAATGCACGCTGAACTATTCCGACGAGTCACTTGCCGACGGCGCCGCAACTGACGGTTACACTATCTTAATCAGGAGTCCCCAGACTGCACGGAATCCTGAGCAGTTTAACCAGGTAACAGAAAATAGAATGCAGAAAATAAAAGACAATTGCAAACTGAATCATGTGTCTTAGGCACAATCCTGTTAGATATTTATAATTATTTGTAAGATATACACGTTAATCAATCGGATTGTATTATAGACCAAACTCGTTTTAAATGCTAAATAACAAACACATCATTATAAAATAAAGCGGAGTTCATTACAACTTTATTCATAGTTCATTTTACGGAATTCAGAGATTTAAAAACAAACGTCATGTGACGTAATTTAAAAATCCGGAGTTCAGTATAAGTTTGTTATTAGTGCGGAGTTCAGTATAAGTTTGTTATTAGTGCATTATAATGAACTCCGGATCATCTTACAATAGTGTTGTTTGGAGTGCAAGGTTTAAGACCAAAGGCGGACCTACTAAGGGGTTTGGAATTTCATTATTTATACTATATATAGTCATAATTTACTAAATTTCGCTCTATAAGCTCAAGTGGCTAGTCACCAGGCTTAGCAGTTTCCTTGCCTAATCATTTAATTTTTTTTTATCTCATTACTCATCTCCTTTGCATCTTTATAATGTCGAAACTTTTGGCAACACCGACATTTAAAAAATGTCCTAGAATTGGACCCCCAACGTCAAAATCCTGCGTCTGCCACTGTTTAAGACTAGTTTGATATTGATCACGGTCCACCTTAATCTGGATTATATCTTTTTCTGTCTTCTTGTGATTATTTGAGTATATCTTCCAACACCAGAAACTGTGGGGGCTGTTGAAGGATCTCCGCACTCAGGCGGCCACAGGAGGGCCGTTGATGAAGACCGCGGCAGGGAATGAGACGGGGCCGAGTTTTCAGGACATATTCGCCCTGGTGCAGTGCGGGGCTGATCTCTCAGAAGCGGGGTGCGAGCGTTGTTTGATCAGCGCCGAGCAATTTGTGTGTTGTGAAAACAACACGGCTGTAGTAGTACTTATGCCCCGCTGTACTCTGCAATATGATGTAGCACCCTTTTACAATATCACTCGGATTCAAGAGGTGCGAGCGATCATATCGCCCCTCCCTCCTCCTCCTCCTCCGCTTCCGGTGCCGCCACCATCATCGCCAAGTAATACCAAACGAACTATGATCATCATTCTTGTTCCGATTGTGGCGTCTCTGTTTCTCGCTGCTTGTGTTTGCATAATCGTCAGAAAGAGATTCGAGAAGAAAACAGAGGATGTAACAACATTACAAGGTATTTTCATCCTTTTTTAATAAATATTCCCTCCATCCGCTATTACTTGTTACGAGTTGACTCACTGAGGTTTTAAAAATAAAAAAAAGTTGGTGGAAAAAGTTTTTGTATTAAATTGTATGTGAAATGAGTAATTGGAATATAGGCTCGTTTAGCAAAAGTAATAAAAAGTAAATGTGACGGGACGGATTGAAAAGGAAGTTTTGGTGGATAGAATTTCAGCATGTATACCTTTCCATGTTTAAAACAATTATTACTGGATTAGGCGAGGAAGAAGATGTAAGCGCCGAAACATCCTTTTTATACGATTTCAAGCAACTTGTAGCTGCCACAAACAATTTCTCCACTAGTAACAAACTTGGAGAAGGAGGATTTGGTGCAGTTTATAAGGTAAATATGGTAGTAACATATTATACTACTTACTAAGTTTTTTAGTATAAAAGTTTGATATATGCATGAATTTATTTTAGGGAAAACTTGGAAGTGGCCAACAAATTGCGGTCAAAAGGTTGTCAAGGAATTCAGGGCAAGGAGAATTGGAATTCAAGAATGAAGTATTTTTAATGGCCAAGCTTCAACATAGTAATTTGGTACGGTTGTTGGGATTCTCACTACAAGGGTCGGAGAGGCTTCTCGTCTATGAATTTGTTCAAAACGGAAGCCTAGACTGCTTTCTTTTTGGTAACGTATCCTTTATATTGACCAATTTATTCTTATTTAGTTAACCACATATAACAATGTAACGTATGTGTGACTGAGAAACAGATCCGATGAAGCGTTCGCTTATTAATTGGGAGAGCCGGTACAAGATCATAAAAGGCATTGCCAAGGGACTTGTTTATCTGCACGAAGAGTCGTGTATACGCATAATTCATCGTGATCTCAAAGCGAGCAACATCCTCCTAGATGGGGACAAAAATCCCAAAATCTCCGATTTTGGTATGGCAAGATTGTTTCAACAGGATGAAACACGAGGCAACACACGTAGAATTGTTGGTACCTAGTAAGTTTATTAGTCATATCAAGTAAACAAAATGTTCTTTTAATATTTGTTTTATTTGGTTATTTATAAAATTTTTATCATAAAAAGGAGGATGATAAATCTGGGTATACTTGGCAGCGGATACATGGCACCTGAATATGCACGACACGGGGATTTCTCGATTAAATCCGACGTGTTTAGCTTTGGAGTGCTGGTGTTGGAGATTATCTGCGGACAAAGTAACAACTCATTCAAGAATGTGGAAAATGGAGAGAACGTAGAATATATGCTTAGTTATGTAAGTTAAAAATGTTGATTGCTTATGGTTAATCCCGCATAACAATATTCATGAGTTCCTTGTTACAGGCTTGGAGAAATTGGTGTGCGGGAAGAGGGAGGAAGTTGATTGATCCCGCATTGATGTCTGCTTCAACAACCCCTATACATGATGTTATGAGATGTATTCATATCGGTTTGTTGTGCGTTCAGAAAAATGCAAGGGATCGGCCGCCGATGGCTTCTGTTTTGGTAATGCTTCATAGCTTCTCTGCCACATTTTCGGTGCCTTTGGAGCCGGCGTTTTTCGTCCCTCATGGCAATAAGGAGCTGGCCAGATCATTGGAGATCAAACCAACCGAGTTTTCCAAAAATGAAGCATCGATCACTGAGTTTTATCCGCGTTGAGTTGTAGCTTCATTCATTCCTTTTACCTTGTGAAGTCACTGGCCAAAATATAAGAGAAAGGAGGATTTGAAGTAGTTGTACATATGAGAGAATTTGTTGTATATTGCTGGGGTGGTGTGGGTGGATATTTACCATATTAAGTGTGGACCAGATTACATATCATTTTCAAATAATGTGTGAATTATATGATAGTATGTGCCTGTGAACTTACATACCTTAATGTGTTGAAAAATTATGAAATGTAATGACTTTAATTGGCGTAATAATAAATATATAAATAATACTCTATCCGTCCACGAAAATAGTGAACGTATTAAGTTTAATATGCAATTGGTAAGTATTAGATAAAAAGTGGAAAAAAATGATAAGGTATGAATGAGAAAAAAATAGTCTTATTTGGTTTTACTTGTCAAATTAGACTATGGTGGGGAGATGAGCCCAGTAGAATCCCTGCTACACGATTTCGAAAAGATGAAAACTGCGACGAAGGATTTCTGTGTTAGCAAGGAGCTCGTAGAAGGTTGATTTGGTGTTGTCTGTAAGGTAATTCAGTGACGAACAAGCATATTAATTTGGCAGTTACGTCAATGCAGGAATTTCATATTCTAATGGAAAATTTGAAGGTGGCAGAGAAATTGCAGTATCTAAGAAGTGGGGGCAAGACGACGAAGAATTCAATAACGAATTATTATTGACGGCCAAGCTTGGCCATTAACAATGATTATTATAACAAAACAAAGTCATATGCGCACCATAACATACCTTTCAAACTCTAAAATTCATTTATATATACAGTGATTTTCTTGACTTCTTGTGAATTCCAATTTGCAAATAATATCAATTCAACTTTTCTAATCACTGTATTCCTTGTTTGATCTCAACGCCAACACAATTCCTGATTCGACTTGATTTTCGTCCATGAATACGCCTTGTTCGTTCGATATATTCAGTTGCAGATGTGAGGCATGTATGTTATGGAATTCCTTTTATATGTGAAATACTCCCTACGTCCACAAACAAGAATTTCGTTCTACCATTTTGGTCCGTCGTGAATAGGAGTCCCGATTCATAATTACCATAAATAGTAAAGAGGCATCACATTCCATCAACTCATTCTACTCACATATCATTTAAAACTAATACTTTCACGGGAAACTTATATTCCACTCACTTTTCTTAATATTTATTAAACCTCGTGTCGGAATGAAATGAGACTCCTATTCTGGGACTGAAATGAAACTTCTATTCACGGATAGGGGATGCAGTTCATTTTGTATATGTGAAACCAATAATTTTTGTTTATCTAAAGCAACATTTTGTACTATATGAGATATACTCCCTCCGTTCCTGAAATTTTGTCACATTTTTCACATTTCACTTTATACCATTTTTGCCTTTTTGGTATTGGATATCACATTCCACTAACTTATTCTCATTCACATTTTATTATAAAACTAATACTTTAAAAGTAAGACTCACATCCTACCAACTTTTCAACCTACTTTCCATTATATTTCTTAAAACCCGTGCCCTGTCAAACTGTGACAACATTTGGGGGACGAAGAGAGTAATTCATTTCATAAATGCTGAACATGTCATTATATATAGTATGAGATTATTTTAAATTCCACAACTTACCAATTACCATTACATCACAATCTTGGAAGACCATTCTACGCCTAATATGAAATAAAATGACCATGAACGACCTCCGTGTATACAAAATTTAAGATTTTTATAATACAATCTCATTAAACTTATTTGATACAGTGGTTGAGATTTAGTCTTTAATTAGGTATGTTGGCTCGAAAGTACTACCTTGATAAAATAATTATGTCATTTTAGAGTAGTGATATAGGGTAAGTGCCTATTAAAGGTACAACTAGAGAATAAATATCAGCCACAAGATTAAGAAATCAAGGGCTGATATTAACCTACGTGATTTTCGAATTTAGAGGAGAAATCAATTCACTATATTAAATAGTTACTTCACTATAAGAAGGCGGGGTATAATGGACATTTAACAAATAAAATTAGGGTTAATGTTTGAATTACTCCCTAATTTGCTCAATTCATCTCCCTCCGTTGCTCCTCTTCTCTTCTTCTCCAAATTTCAGCTTTCTCACTTCGTCGCCGTCGCCGTCGCCTCTCTCCGTGATATGATGATATGTATTCATATCGGTTGTGCGTTCAGAAAAATGCAAGGGATCGACCGACCATGGCTTCTGTTTTGGTAATGCTTAATAGCCCCACTACGAATTTTCCAATGCCTCTACAGCCGGCATTTTTCTTCCCAGGTGACGAGGAGCAAATGAGAAGATCTTCGGAGATCAAAGAGTTATCCAGAAATGAAGCATCGATAACTGATTTATATCCGCGTTAAGTTATGCAATGCAACGTGTTTCAAAAGTTGTTGCTTCGTTCATTCCTTTTACTTTGTTAATGTGATTCGGACGACAACAACCAGAGCACGTCCCATGTAGGAACGCAGGCCCACCCGTCATCTCCACGAACAATTGCAGTTATTTAAATTATGTAATTTAGTCGAGCATATCTATAAGCTCTATATAATTTGGCTTTTCATTGTCGGTTCTTTTCCAAATTGCAAAAGTCAGTCTGCATAGGCTTGAGTTATTTATAGAAAGGGCTATTATCTTCATCTATATATAGTTTTTATGTTATTTCTTCTGTCCATTCCTATTTTTCTACAAACTCTAAAATTAACCTAAGCCCGTATAAAGCAGCGCTGCCTATCGCGATACAGCTACCCTTCAAATTAAAAAGATGGTAATAGAAATATCAGTATAATCTGCGCATGTTTAGTTTCTTTCGTCATCAATGAGTTACTTACAAAACCAATGCATCATAATTTAGCTTCCCATTTATGACGCTCTGAAGATAATATAATTATGTGTTACATCATTTCTTCGGCTGGCGTTATTTGTCTTCTGATATACATATAGTATATGCATATGAATGAATGAACAAAGCCATAGCAAACTCGTTCGATCCAGAGCTAATTCATCACTATGGGTGTCTAGCTACATTAACACATGCACATTAATTTCATGTGAATCTATGTCTTGATTACGTGCTTAGTAAAGACTTCACACAATTAAAGCTTATCTATCTATTAAAAAGGGATTATTAGATGCAATAATTTAGATTAATTTGTGAGAAATTAATTAAAACTTATGCTGTTAGTTGTGCTAGCATACGTATTTATTGCTAATGTGCTGATACGATCCCATATCTTAGGAACAATTATTTAGTAATCTTTTGATTCACCAAATCCTTCCATATATTTGTTATCTTGGT
The DNA here is from genome assembly GCF_004379255.2 of Salvia splendens. NCBI lineage: Eukaryota > Viridiplantae > Streptophyta > Magnoliopsida > Lamiales > Lamiaceae > Salvia > Salvia splendens. The sequence continues at coordinate 5,952,866 of NC_056042.1, forward strand.
CAATAAGTTAGGGTATAGTATTTGAGTATTATAAATAGGGATAGATGGTTATTATTTGCATTCATTCAGTAAATCAATAAAATCGTTACGTGTCCAACAACGTGTTGAGAAATTCTCTTTCACTAAGATCTCGCGCTGCCCGACGGAGAGGAATTCCCGCGCACAGCCGGTTCTTTGCTACCGCCGATCCTTCGCTAGGACGCCGGAGAAACGGGATACGACGTAAGGTCGTATCATCTGGTGCTTTCATCCTGTGTAACTCATGAAACGATTTAACAACAACGGAAGGGAGCGCTGGGGTGCTTCTCGCCCGGATACCTTCCCGAACGGATCTTCCCGTCGCCAACACCCTGTTGGCTGCCGCGATCCCACCAATTACCAACGCCAACAGTTTGACGAAAGTGAATTCGAGAGTAGACCCATGGACGAGATGCGTCCCGATGATTCGGTTGGCAACAAACTGGATCGATTGATGGATAGGATGGATAAATTAGATGCTTGGAGAGAGGAGACGGACCGGCGGTTTGAGGATTTGGAACTTGCAATCCCGCGCGTGTTCAGCCAGCCGCTTGCCTGCGATGACGACGATGAATGGGAGTATGAGGATTATCGTCGCAAACGTAATTGGAATAGTAATCACCACATGGGATCGGTCCAAACCCGTCGCACCACCTGTTGGTATCCTCCCGTGGATCGACCACGGCCGAGTTGCCAGTTGTACGACCCACCACAGTCACGGAGGCCCCCTTGGGAACCACTGCCTCGCCGTGCATCGCGAGAATATTCGGACTCCTCAAATGTACCGTCGTGGCAGCCGCGCTTCACCAACGTGGAGTCCTCATCAATATATGGGCAGCCGCACTTCACCAACAGGGATTCCTCATATGTACCGCCGAGGCAATACAAGACCTCGACTATTAGGCAACCACCCACCTATTCGTCGGACGTACCACCACGAAATCCCCCAGAAATGGATCGTTTGAAGCTTTTCGACAGCGACAACATTTCTTCAGACGACGACCTGTCCAAAATTGAAATCAACCAGGAATTTGCCAAAAACAAGAAGCGAGAGGAACTGCATAGGTACGAAGCGCTCAAGAAGCAGGGCAGAGTCGACTCATCGGCCTCGGATTCAGAGGAATCGTCGTCTGGAGAGGAGGAGTTGAAGAAACCGAGTAAGAAGACTGACGCCAATTTTTTTGAGGTGTTGATTAAGGTGAAAAATCAAGACCCGATTTTGAGGGAGCAAGATGCGAAATTGTTCGAATCCGATGACGAGGATAGTGATGAAGAGGAGGATACTGCAAGTATGAAGAAGGGGAAGCCAATGTATTTGAAAGACGTCGTTTCGAAGCAATTGATTAAGGCGGGTCCAGAGCTAAGTGATGAAGAGGATGGAAGTGGGGATGGTGGAGAGAACAATAAGTTGAAGAGTTATTCGCACGAGCAGAAGGAGCTGAGGAAGCAGATTGTGAAATCTCTGGAGGAGGGGAAATCGGATGATAATAAGGAGCTGCCACATGGAGGATTTATGAAGTGCTTGCTAGCCACAAAGACATTTAACATCGGGCTAAACATGCCGGCAAATCCTGTTGTCTTCACGAATGTTCAGGAATTTGATGGGGATTACTATGTCAGGAGACATTTGCCTATTTGGCGTGTGTTCGATCCAGGAGGAGATGCTTCAACAAAGCTTTTACTTCCGACTATCGTCTTTGCTTCGTAATTTCCACCTTGAGGACAAGGCGGATTTCAACCGTGGGGGAGTTGATACGATCCCATATCTTAGGAACAATTATTTAGTAATCTTTTGATTCACCAAATCCTTCCATATATTTGTTATCTTGGTCAATAAGTTAGGGTATAGTATTTGAGTATTATAAATAGGGATAGATGGTTATTATTTGCATTCATTCAGTAAATCAATAAAATCGTTACGTGTCCAACAACGTGTTGAGAAATTCTCTTTCACTAAGATCTCGCGCTGCCCGACGGAGAGGAATTCCCGCGCACTGCCGGTTCTTTGCTACCGCCGATCCTTCGCTAGGACGCCGGAGAAACGGGATACGACGTAGGGTCGTACCATGTGCCCATCGTATTGAATTTACACCAACAAATCAAATAATTACTTGTTCGGGCAAAGTAGCACAAAACAAATAAACATGGAATTTTTTGACTTATTCTCGTCAAAATGTTTGCATCTAATTAAAAGAGAGTAAATAATTAAAACGTAGGAAATCGTTCCCTATAGAGACCGGCAACACTATATTGAATTGCGAAATCTTTGACCAGAGCATCTGGTGTGAGGGCTATGCCTTGGTTTCTCTAGAATGCCAAAGGCTTTACTTCAACAATTAATTTAGTTTTCTCCAATAATTAATACTCTTTCTGTCCCTGAAAGTTTATCTCATTTTTCCATTTCCGTCAATCCCACAAAATTTGTCTCATTTCATTTTTTACCATTTTTTGTAGTGGACCACATATTCCACTAACTCATTCCAACTCATATTTTATTATAAACTAGTACTCCCTCCTTCCCACATAATTTGACCCAGTTTTTCATTTTGGGCCGTCCCACATAATTTGACCCATTTTACTTTTACCATTTTTAGTAGTGGACCCCACATTCTACTAACTCATTCCTACTCACATTTAATTATAAAACTAATATATAAAAGTGAGACTCTCATTCCACTAACTTTTTCAACCCACTTTTCATTATATTTCTTAAAACCCGTGCCCGGTCAAAGTGTCCCAGATTATGTGGGACGGATGGAGTAGTATATAAAATTAGGATTCACATTCCACTAACTCTTTCAACTTACTTTTTTATTACATTTCTTAAAATTCATGACGGGTCAAAGTGGGACAATATTTGGAGGACGGAGAGAGTAGGAGTATATTTTAAATCTATTTGATTTGAGAGTACTCTATTAGCAAACCAAATTTAGAGCCGATAGTTGTTTGATCAATTGTTGTTTTATGCGTCTCACCAATCACGAGCCACAATCTGAACAAAATAATTGTGACTTGGAACTGGAGTGTGACGGCACGGTCGGCTTTCTCTAATTTTATTTTAATTAATTGAATAAATCTTATTGAATTTTATATTGAAAATTCTGCTGGAAATCCTAATTAATCTCTGTGTTTCTATAGATTATTAATCGATCAATATGTAACTAATAATTCATATATTCTTTTTTTTTTGAGAACGAAAATTGAGATAATGGAGTATATAACTTACTTAATAAAATCGTTGATGAGTTTGATTTTACTTTAAATTAAGGTATGATAAATTTGAGATAGAGATATATTTGACATGATTTATTACCTAATTGCGGTGTCATATTCGGTTGGAGTCTATTCTAATAAAAAAAAACACTTGCATGTGCTAAAGCTCTAAGCCCTTTTTCCGTAGGCTCCATTGATAATAACAAGACTCATCCAAATCCAAATAGCTGCTTATATGATAAAACAGATAATTCATTCTGAGGTCGTGGTTCCATCATCACATATTTTATATGTATTTCTTGCTTAGTAATAATCGATTTTGCCTATATATGCAGATTGCTGTTAGATTGTTCATTGTTTAATGGATTTTGATTCGTCAAATTAACAAATTAATGCTCCTACTTGAAATAAAATAAATTATACTCCCTGTAAACGAAGCATGTCATATATTTATAATTTTATGGATTAGAAAATGACAGTTGCGTAAATATATATTTGGATAAGGAAAAATCATTTAAATACTAAAGTGTGATACATTTATAATTTTATGTATTAGAAAATTAGTTGCGTAATTATTTGGATAAGAAAAAATCATTTAAATACTAGAGTCAATTTTTAATTTCTAATGCTAAAACGTAAAAAAATCATTTTTTTGAACAAAAAGAGTACGGCGTCATTTTATAGTTATTTGACTCTAATAAGATATTAATACTATTCACTCCGTCCCGCTTTAGGAGTCCCGGTTGATCAATTTTGGGCATCCCGCTTTAGGAGTCCCAACATCCACTACAACATTTATTTATTACACACTCAAACATTTTCTTAAAACATGTGCCCGACTCAACTGAGACTCCTAAAGCGGGACGAAGGGAGTATAATATATTCTCAGTTAGCCAAAGAAAATAAAATAATACTATATTCTGCCAAATAATATGGAAATAATACTCTTTTTTAGTATAAATGTATAAATATCGACTAAATAAAATTTGTTTAAAATTCATTAAAAAATTTCTACCGCATGTTTAAAATCCTATTGTAATTTACATTATTACCTATTATTTTTGTAAAATCGTGTAACCTTTGCTACATGATTTTTATAAATATCGTATAACAATGAAGATATATGCGACGTCCAAATGTTACAAAATATTATACTGATGTATCTTACGATTTAGGAGTATTTACCAATTATACATTTTCTGAAAAATGTACTCCATTTATAAAAAAGTAGTAATTTTTAGTAATTGGATTCTACACTCCACTAAATCGTTAATGATTCAGTACTTCTTTCCATTTTCTTAAATTTTAGTAAGTGGATTTCATACTCCACTAAATTATTTTACCAACTAGTACTTCTTTCCAATTTCATAATTTTTCCATATTACGACTAAAAAAAAATTATTGCTTTAGGTTTTGCTAGAATGGATGTTGCCTATATTTTTTAATACTCCATGAAAAGTATTGCAAACATAGGTATGAACATGTTCGAGATTGTTTTTCATAATCAAGTTATGAGTCGAACAATTCTTCATAATTAAATTGGAAAAGGTGTAATTTGTAAACTAAAACATGTTCAACGGAATTTTCCATCTCAGTCGCACTTACTATTAATATAAAAGTATTAGTAGTATTAATTAAGTCAGAGTTTAGCATCTCGTTCTAGAATATAATTGTCCATATAAAATCAAACATAAGAAAAATGAGTTGTCTAACTTAGACAATCAAAACACACGTTAGTCTAAATTCCAATTTCCACGCATGTTCCCACGTACATAAAAGTAGAAAACCACCTTTATTTCTTAGAAATATACACATCACAATTTTCAATAATTAGATTCTCAAGAGAAGCCACAGCATATTATTTTAGTTAATCGGAACACTCCGTGACCAATACACACAAATACAAAAGGTAAAACAGTCGTAATTATGTTAACAATTGGATTAAATAAAAGGAAAAAGAAAATCAAGCTTGAATAACAACCTTGGGAGTCTTGGAGCTCCGAAACACCTTCATCGGGCTCGGAAAATGCCAAAATTTACCCCTCGCCGGCGACGCAGCGACGTCGTCACGGCGGCGGAACAGCCCCGAGGCCATCGCCGACGACGCGCCGACGTTGACCGATCTAGACCTCGACACCATCCTCACGTAGTCTTCAATCCTATCATTGCTCTCGATGCTCTCCTCATCGTTAACTATAATTTCCTCGCTCTTAGGCTTGGGCGGAAGCTCGGCTCTCTTCGTCTTGCTCCTCTTCAACATGGAGAGGAACGACGGCGTCCTGGCGCTGCCGTGGGTTTCCTCGCCGTGCCTGGAGCGGAAGAAGGGGACGGCGACGGACCTCGAGCGGCGGAAGGAGGGTTCGCCGTCGACGAGGTTGGAGGACGAGGAAGAAGACGAGGTCGAGGATGAGGACTCAGCGGAGCAGGAGCAGGAGCAGGGGCGGGCGGTGTGGCAGCTGGGGCAGAGGCTGCCGAGGCGGTCGCGGAGGCAGGCGGGGCAGATGCCGCTGCGCCTCCGCTTCGAGGGGTGTTTCGGGCATTTCCAGACCTCTTCATCGCCGACGTACACCGCCATTAAAACGCTGCGTTTCGGTTAGTTATGATTTTGCTCTGTTTTTGTGAGGATAGAAGAAATGGTTTTGATCTGTTTTGTGAGACAATATGTTGTATATAAATGGGAGTGTATAAGCGTGTGAGTGGAAAGGGGTAGTGGTTGACCAAGACTGGAATTAGTAAATTCTGGCATACTGAAACTGAAGGAACGCGTTTGAGTGGTTTCAGCGCTTTGGATTTGTGTGTATTGTACAATAGTAAAGTGTGCTATTACGTCTAAACATTGATTAGTGAACTTTATAAATTGGTTGTGTTTTTTTTATTTAGCCACGTTTTAAGGTAAAAGCAAGTATTAAACGTGTTGATAAAAATAACCCTATGAGGGTGGTTAAAATATGTGAGGACGGTTGCCACGATGGAGGTGTTGACAAATTAAAACTTCACTAGATATGGAGGAGGTTACGCTACTAATAAAAAAGAGAGAGATAGAATCAAACCATAGAACGAAACCCTCCCTTCGTCTACGAATAAATAACCTAAGTTAATTCGGTGCAGATTTTTATATACTTACTCCGCTTTTTTGAAAATATGAATTTTGAAAAAGATAAAAGTTTTAATGTAAAATTAGTAAGCAATTGTAACGTAATTTGCACATAGATGAGTAGGGTTGTGTTATGGATAATCTCCTTAATGTCGGATTAACTCCTCCGTGAGGTCGCGGGAATCATTTGCCCGTCGATCGCACACGATAAGAATTAGGGTTTTGATATTGAAGAAGATGAGAAAAGCTACGTGAATAATATTTTATTTCATGAATGATGATTATGACATATTCTCACATATTTATAATGTGGAATCCTCAATAAATAAATCTAATATAATCTTAACCAACTAAGCAAAATATACTATAAAGATATTAATTACTAAATTATGGGAGATATGGAAGCTAAAGATATTAATTACTAAATTATGGGACATATGGAAGATATGTCTCGTATCAACTCCCCCACGGTTGAAATCCACCTTGTCCTCAAGGTGGAAATCGCGACGCAACAATGAGAGTTGAAAGCCAAAAATTGTTGAGAGATGTCTCCTCCTGGATCAAACGCACGCCGAACAGCTGAGCGTCTTACTTCACTCGAAAAGGACATATATGCATCGCGATAGCTTGTGGCACAATCTTTCTTCCACTTCTCAAATTTTCCCCTAACCACTTGAAATTGAGGATATTCCTCCGCTGCCTCACTAAAAATCTTGGCAGCAACCTGAAGTAATTGATTATGGGTTGACTCGTGAGCACTAGTCTCACTATCACTTTCATCGATGCTGAATTTTCCTTCAATGAGTTTAACGGAACTAGCACGTTCCATGGCCAACTTCCTCTTTGAATCAGCTTTGACTCGCCGAGCTTCTGATCTTCTAGTAATATCCATCCATTTCCGCTGATTCACATCTCGACCAAACATGTCAAAACTTACCCCTCCAACATTGTTATAGCAACTTCTACCATCCACATTTTGGGTAGGGTGATGCATTCCACTAGGTGGCAACCTACTTAAACCGCCCACAGGAGCACCTGCTCCTTGAATTCCAACACCATCATCCGGCCACTTCCCCAACCCTTTCCTAACTTGCTCTTCCTCCCACATCTTATCCTCATCGTCTTTTTCATCACTAACCACTTCCATTCCCCTCTCTGTCGGCACTGGCTCGGGAGTGGATGGTTTCGCCGCTGGCTTTGGCTTTATCATGATCGGCCTACACGACCTGTCAAGAGACTCAGCCTTCTTCCTAACTTCAGCAGACAAGAGAACGGGAGTCGTGTACTTTGGGAGTGTATCCTGGTGCAGCTGCTTCTCTCTAAGCAAAGCTTCAGCTTCAACACAATCACTCAAAACCTTTTGTTTCTCGGCCAGGTCAATGTGATCACACTTGGAATCGTTTAACCTTGCTGTATCCCTGTAACTGTTGATGCAATAAATAAGCTGGTTGATCACAGTTCCTCTCTCGGAATGCTCCTTGAAGCGCTCCTCGATGGGATCAACTTGCTTCTTGAGCTCATCCAGCTTAGCAATATAAACTCCTTTTGTTTCGTCCTCGCCATCCTCATACAACCAATCTTCCACCTCCTGGAGTCTAGAAATAAGCTGCTCTCTATCTGATTCTGTCACGAACTCGTGATATTTGTCATGAAGCTTGTTCCGCATGTCATAAACGTAAGCTTCTACAACATTCTTTTTATCTTTAGTTTCTTCCATAACACGATCCTGCAATGCCATCTCAAACTCCTTCTTATCACACCCACCAATTTTATCACCAAAAAATCCAATCCTCCTGTATCCACCAGGATCCGATCTCTCATCGTCTGAAACAACCCGATTTGGGGGATCACCGCCAACCACCACCGGCACGCGCGATATCCAATTGACTGCATCAGACCCGTCGAAGCACGGGGGTATCATCTTCTCGTAACGTGGTCTGTCTGAACGATAATGGTCGTAACGGGGCGGTTCGGAATAACCCCCACCGTCGTGGCGTGCCCAAGGGCTGTCCCACGCCGTCGATTGTCGCCCAGCGTGAATTTCATGTCTGTGGTCGGGATTATCCCATGCGGTCCTCTCCCTCGCCCAATCAGAATAGGGCGGCTGCGGACCGGGCCTCAGATCGGGCCTTGTCGGTGGCGGTGGCAGATCCTGACGCCGCTGATCAAAACGCTGCATATCAAAATAGGGTTCCCCTTCTCGCCAGCCCCATTCATTCTCCGACGCCGGCACGTGTCTCCAGGCCCGATTGTCCCATCTATGTGCGGGATTGTCCAACGCCGTCGTCTGTCTGCCGTGAGTCATCCCCGCGCTGACCCCATAGCGGTCCCACGCAGTCGGAAGTCGACCATGACTCCCTTCTCCGCCGCTGCCGTAACGCTCCCACACCAGATTATCCGGTAGGGTTGATCGATGGTGGCCACGGGAATGTTGGCCACCAAACCATAATTGGTGTTGATGAGCAACAGTTGTCGCTGCATTCCTGATCGGTCGATGCCGCGGCGGATCCGGTCTCCCTCCAGGCAAATCCGGATTAGGTGGATCAGGTTTTGGCCTTGGTCGCGGCGACGCGATCTGGTTGCACCTCTCAGCCGCGTCTAGCCTCGCTTCGACGCGGGCCAGTGATGCTAGTACTTGCTCGAAGGCCAAGGCCGTCAAATCTAATGCTCCGGTCGACGACGAAGACGCCTCCAGCCCGCGGGTGGCTCCTGCGATCGAACCGCCGATGTACTCCTTAACCTCGATTAGATTCCTCCGTGAAGTCGCGGGAACGTTTGCCCGTCGATCGCACACGACAAGAACTAGGATCAATTCCTCTGTGATCTTTGCCCGACGATCAACAACGGCAAGAACTAGGGTTTGTATTGTAGAAGAAGAGAAAGTAACGTAAATTATCTTATTTCATGAATAATGGAAAATGAATAACAAAGTCCCTATTTATAATGCTAAATACACTAACTTAGGGAATAAGAAACTAATTATATGGTAAAGATATGCTAATATAATACTAATGGGCAAAATAATAGATATATGATAAATAATAATAATTGTCTCGTATCATTGATACAGACCAAACAGGAGAACTCATCCCAAAAGACTAGTCTGTTAGGAGAGAGAGCCCATTTAGTCTATATACCCCTCATAAGTTGTTCTCACAACCGATGTGGGAATTGAGTCCGTAACATTCGACCCTCCTTTAAGGGCCAACGTCCTCGTTGGTCACGACCACGTTGGTCACGGCTGGTTCTTTGCCAGGCCACCACTCCGAGTTCTCGTTGGTCACGACCACGTTGGTCACGGCAAATTCTTTGCCCGGCCACCACTCTGTGGGTCACCACTCCGAGCGGTCCCAAACGCACTCGTCGGTCACGGCGAGTTCGTTGCCCGGCCACCATTCCGAGCCGTTTGGGCTCTCAATGAAAGCACCCGTTGTTATGGATAATCTCCTTAACGTTGGATTAACTCCTCCGTGAGGTCGCGGAAATCGTTTGCCCGTCGATCGCACACGATAAGAATTAGGGTTCCTTCGTGAAGTCGTGGGAATCTTTGCCCGACGATCAACAACTACAAGAACTAGGGTTTTATATTGAAGAAGACGAGAAAAGCTGCGTGAATAATATTCTATTTCATGAATGATGATTATGACATATTCCCACATATTTATAATGTGAAATCCTCAACAAATAAATCTAATCTAATCTAATCTTAACCAACTAAGCAAAATATACTATAAAGATTTTAATTACTAAATTATGGGAGATATGGAAGCTAAAGATATTAATTACTAAATTATGGGACATATGGAAGATATGTCTCGTATCAGGTTGTGATTAATTGAGATTTTTTAGCCTAATTGAGAATTGAGATGCGTTATCAGCCACTCATTTTAATGTCAACTATGCACATTTAATGTCAACTACTTATATAATCTATGTCAAATACATATACGATTCATGTCAACTATACACATATAATATCAACTATGGGTACAATCCATGTCAACTACATATGTCAACTACATACATATAATGTCAACTACATATATCTACATATATTATATATAAAACGTTGTTATTGACATAAATAATATAGGTCGTTGACATGAAAATATTTGTTGTTGACATTAATTATTTGTAAAATGTTGTTGTTAGCATAATAGTTGACATAAATAACATTTGTGGTTGACATCGTAGTTGACATAATGTCTCTGTAGTTGACGTCGCGCGAAAATGACAATTATGCCCCCTAGTTGACATAATGTCTCTGTAGTTGACATCGTGCAGAAATTGTGAATGAGTGGCTGAAAATACATCTTAGTTCTCAATTAGGCTCAAAAATCTCAACCTAACAGGACCCTAGATGAGTAATCTAACTTATCAAACATAATTTAAGATTAAGTCTATAAAAATTATTATTATCTTTGTCTATAAAAAAGAGTTATGTAGTACTCCCTCCGTCCCCCAAAATTCGCCACCATTTGACCCGGCACGGGTTTTAAGAAATATAATAGAAAGTGGGTTGAAAAAGTTGGTGGCATGTGGGTCCTACTTTTATATATTAGTTTTATAATAAAATGTGAGTGTGAATGAGTTAGTGGATTGTAGGGTCCACTACCAAAAATGGTAAAAGTGAAAGGTGACAAATTTTTAGGGACGGACGAAAAAGGAAATAGGTGACAAATTTTCAGGGACGGAGGGGGTATTTATTTTGTATCGTTCACTAATATTAGTCTAATATATTTATAGTAAGTTTTTATTCTCTAATGGGATGATCTTATTTTCCACTAGTAATACTTTAACCGTTTTTTGTTCTCTATATCTCTTTTATTTTTTCAATTGTTTTTTTTAAAAAAAAAATTGGTAAAAAAACAGTCTAAGCCTGAGTTGAAAAAAAACTAACGACAATATGAAATGCCTAATCTATCATGAATGAGTCAAATATTAAGACCTGAAGGGTTGATCCAGAGCATAGTGTGATAAGAAGTCCACCGCAAATTCCCCGCATGATGCACATGGCGCATCGCTGCTAAGTCAAACTTAGAGATTAATTTACAAATCCTTTCCATTCCCGATTATTTTATCAATTTTTAATATATGCAATCTTGCCCAACGACACTAATAAAAATATTTTTATAAACAGAAAATATTATTATTATTATTATTATTTTTATTATTATTATTATTATTTATTTCCAACTTTAATCTTAAATTATCAAATTATCCGGATTAACATGTTGATTTTGGATGACATCCCAAAAATATGTCCATGAAGTGAGAGGGAGAGCGTTTCTGGCTTTGAATGGATATATTATATGTATTCTAGTTAATGCGACTGGCCCGAGGTTTGGACTCGCTTTAGATGTGTGATGGGAGTGGATCCTCTGCTGTGTATTAAACACAGCAGAGGGGTGCTGTGGAGTGAAACACAGTCGTTTTAACACAAATATGAGATTCCTACTTTTACTTCTTTCTATTCTTAAATATTTTATTCATTTTCAAATGTGCTACAGTGTTTTGTTCCTTTTTTGTCTTGTTATTTGTTTTCTTTCGTCTTTTTTGTTTTCATTCTTTCACATATTACTATAACCGACCGATTTTCTTATCAATTAAGAGTGCTGCTATTTTAATTTTCTAAGAAATATATAGTAATGAAATATAACTCATTATTATTTTGTAAGCTCATTAATTATTTCATATAGTGTAATTATCTAATAGAGCTCATAAAAATATAAAAACGAATGTGCTTATTCCAAATAAAGTTGTTTTGCTCTATTCGCGCCGGATTTGCTTCCGAGCATCACTGATGGTACTTGGAAATTGCTTTGTTATATTCATCGTTTTACATATTTTGTGGCTATGTAGATGTGCTCGGAAAATGCTCAGTTATTTTAATTTTTGCTCACAAATGTGCTTGCAATGTTGTCAGAAATTTGCAAGCACACCCGTGATGCTCAGTGTTTGGTGGTTGGAAACGATTTTCTAAAATAAAAATGTAACTTTTGTGGGACAAACTGAAAAAAAAGTGACATTTATTATATAATGGATGGAATACCATATTTTTTAAGATTGTACTATGTAAAGTTCAATTGATACTTTTGATAACTTACGTGTAGACCGTGATAATTTATGTTTTTTAAAGTATAGTTCTATTAATAATTATATTAAATAATTTATAAATTTTGCAAGATCAATCACACGCAGTTTAATACGATGTGATAGAACTCTTTAAATATTTTGCAAGATTTGATAAATTTTGAACTTATGTACTGTATTAAATAAGTTATGAGCGAATACAAAAATAATGAGTTACGCTATGTTTTACAAATAGAAAAATAAAATAGTAGCACCGTTATCTATAAGAAAATCACTAACTTTGATAATTAAACTATATGAAATAATTTATGAGCTTACAAAATAATAATGAGTTATATTTCATTACTATATATTTCTTAGAAAATTAAAATAGCAGCACTCTTAATTGATAAGAAAATCAGTCGGTTATAGTAATATGTGAAAGAAAGAAAACAAAAAAGACGAACGAAAACAAATAACAAGGCAAAAAAAGGAACAAAAACACTGTAGCACATATGAAAATGAATAAAATATTTAAGAATAGAAAGAAGTAAAAGTAGGAATCTCATATTTGTTTTAAAACGACTGTGTTTCACTCCACAGCACCCTCTGCTGTGTTTAATACACAGCAGAGGATCCACTCCCATGTGTGATATTGGCTGTGGACAATTGGATTGATAATAAGAGGCTACAATTTACGTGAATCACAAAAGTTTATTATGTGGATTTAATAAGACAATTTACATACTTGTACCGGAATGTAATCAAATGCAAATATATCGGAATGTAATCAAATGCAAATACTATATATTGTACAAACTTCAAACTATGATCTGAATCGTTAGAAAATGTCAACAAATGACAAAATAACATCAACAGAAAATGTCAACACAATTTCAACGGTTGACATAGTGTTGGCATTGCATCCATATTGTGTTGACATTGTATTGACATCAAAATCTTGAAATTTTACACTGTGTTGATATTGTATTGATGTTGTGTTGACACTGTGTTGAAAAGTTTAGAGTTTGTACAATATATGAGTTTGCATTTTATCACTACTCTACTTGTATCAGTACGAGTAATAAGTAATAGAAATTTGTCTTAACAAATTTAAAGGTTTTCGGACCCTAAGCTAGTATTTGAAATTTTGAGAAAATGAACTAATTTGTGATGATTTTATTTTAATTATTAATATTGGATTTGAATTATATAGATAATTAAAACTGTATAGAAGTGTTATTTTATTTAATAGTTATGAGCCAAAGTTTATCAATCTCAAATGATATTTTGAAACATTACAGATTAAAAAGATATGTATGCAAAGTTTGTGAACAAAAAAGATTTGGCAAAGTTCGTGAAAAAAGAGTATTTTCTAAAAAAAGTCCCAACTCGTGGCACCTCCCATCCACTTATGCATTTATCCTTTAGACACCTCGCCTACCCATTTCAAATCACCGAAGCTATCTAGCACGGCACTGATAAATATAATTAAAAAAATTTCTTCATTCTAAGTTCTAACCAAACTCACTTCTTCGATTAAAGCTGAGAAATGAAAATGATGAATCTCTCTTTCCCTCTTCTTTTCCTTTTCCTTTTCCTTTTCTTTTCTTTTCTTTTCTTTTTTTTTCTTTTCTTCCATCTAGTGGTGCTAGTCGTCTAGATGTCGGCTAAACTCTTACTAAAGCGGTAGCTTGGCCCAAGATAGATCGGTCACTGGAAATATTTACTCCAACTGTTCGTGATTAGGAGTCCATATTGAATTCGACACGAAGCTTACTTTAATAGAAAGTGAGTGGAAAACAATAGTGGAACACAAGTCTCATTTTTATTATAAAATGTGAGTGGGATGAGTTGGCGGAACAAGAGAGATGTTGTTAAGAGGGGTTTTCCTCTTAAGCAATTGGTTCTCCGGGTAGAGATGAGAAACAGGAAATCCGTTGATTAATCTGGCGCCCAAGTGCTTGGGTCGGCGGTGATCTCCGGAAGAAGAGCTGAGCGCGAGATTCACTCGTCAGCAGCGATGAATAATAGAGTTTCTTGATAAGCAACAAGATGGCGAAAATAATTATTTAATTCATTGATTTCTTAAAATGATAACAAACTCTACTATTTATAATACTATAATATTAATACCCTAACTTATCAAACAAGAAATAAATATCTAAACATATATGAGAAAGATACAGTGAATTAAAAGATAACTAATTAATTGGGAGATCCTAGAATATAGGATCGTATCAACTCCCCCACGGTTGAAATCCACCTTGTTCTCAAGGTGGAAACCACGTAGCAACGACAAGAATGGAAAGCCAAAGCTCTGGTGAGCGTCTCCCCCTGGATCAAACGCACATCGAACAACTGAACGTCTCCCTTCCTCACCTCCATAAAAAATCAACAAATGAGACCCAATGTGGTCGGCAAAATTCCATGCCAAAAAGTAGAGCCTGTCCACGCCTCCAAAAATGCTCAAACATAGCGTGTCATTGCGCGGGGAAATCAACCTTGAATCGGTGTCAAGCGATGTTGATCGATGTTTCATACTTTTAACAACACTGACATTCAAATCCACATAGACACAAACAACCTCATGCAAAGCAGTGTAAGCCCCACCTCCTCGAACAACAATGAATGAGTCGACGACCTTTGTCACTTCCTTAGTAGACACGTCCTCCTCTTCATTGTCTAACAATTCATCTTCCTCCTTTTCTTTACTCATATCGGGGATGCATGTCAGGTAGGTTTCCTCACAATATGAAGTTTGTTGGTCGTCGGGGCTGTTATCTCCATGTTCCCTAGATCCGCGATTCTCACTAGGCAATCTAATGGCGACATTTGATGCAGATCCCGTGTCTGAACTGTCAACATCACGATCCCTAGCCTTCTTTGTTGTTGTTTCTAAGACGGAGTCCTCGAAATCCCTAAGCTCATCTCGATCGTGCCACAATCACCAACGCAATCGAAAACTGTGGCTTCAGCACATGAATATGCATTCTGCACATCTAAAGTCGACGAATAAGACATTTCATCTCCTTCTTGCTCCTTCATTCCAACACTAACTTGGTAATCTGGTACACACCGACTCCCAAGCGAACGAAGACCCGGAATAGCTTTCTTCTTCGTCACCGGACCTGGCATTGAGCACTCAATATACCTATTACTCCCTTTGTTCCATAGTAATAGAGTCATTTTGTCATTTTGGTACGTTCCATAGTAATAGAGTCATTTCCCTTTTTAGTAAAAGTCAACACATTTTTTCACACATACTTTACTCTCTCTTACTTTTTTTTCTCTATTCATCTCTCTACCTTTTTCATTTTCCACTTTATTCTCCATTTACTTAACTCACCTAACACAATTTTTCTTACTTTCCGTGACGAAAAGAAACGTCTCCATTACTATGGAACGGAGGGAGTATGAGAGAGAGAGAGATGACATGCTCCCCCAACATTTATCATCACTTCCAAATCTCTCAAAGGATATGTCATATGCTGGGTATCCCTGCTGCGTGCGCACTCCTGGCGGGTCCCAACAGGTAGGCGAGCGCGGAGCCTGGCCCGGGGTTTGATTGGTCACATGCGCGGGCTGACCGTACAGGTCCCTTGGTGGCTGGTCGGCGGTGTAGCGGGGTTGGTGGGAGGTGGGCCGGACTCGCAGCGCTCTCACCTCCCCCTGAGGGTGAGGTCGGTCCCAGCACGTCCCCGAGTGCCGGGGCCGGTCAAAGGTCGGGTAGCGGCGGTCGTGCTGCCGCGCCGCTGGGTCCCAGCACGTCGGGCGGTGCCACTGCATTGCGTGAGTCGGGTGGCGATCGAACCCTAATTGGGTATGTTGATCTCCGCGATCAGATAGGTAGCCACCCCTCTCGGCGTAGACGCTGAGGTGTCGTGGCCGGACGTCTTGCACACAATCGCAGTACCGGTGGGTTGGTATCTCGGTCGTGGGCGACGATCAGGTGGATCCTAGTGGTGTGAGACGTAGGGTGATTCTGGATCACGCCACGACGGCGGACGGAGTATTCCCACCTGGCTGCCATGAGTGTCCCAACAGGTTACACGGTGGGGTTGGACCGGCTGGTAGGGACGTAATGGTTGTGCGGCCTGAGGGAAGTTGTATTGACGACGACGATAGCCGGCGTAATCGTATGACATATCGACGGACTGATGCGTGGTTGTGGTAGAGATGGTGGTGATGCGGCTGAATTTTTTTTTTGATATTGATGATTATTTGGGGGATATGGATGAAGACGGAGGATTAGGTGTGGCTGTGATGGTGGAGCTGCGGCTGTTTTTTTTGTGATTTTTTTAGGCGGATATGGATGATGGTCTGACTTCAACGCGGCACGCGGAAATCCTTCCCGTCGGGCGTTGCAGAAGTACGGTTGTTCGGCGGCTAGAGCTCGGCGTACATGCGGGACTCGGCAACCAAAGCAGGTGCTGTGAGCGGAATGTTTTCCGTCGGGCAATAACGTAGCTTTGATTCGAGATGGTGGGAGAGTGAGAGCACGATGAAAGCACCAGTTGTTAAGAGAGGTTTTCCTCTTAAGCAATCGGTTCTCCGGGTAGAGCACAGAAATAGGAAATCCGTTGATGAATCCGGCGCCCAAGTGCTTGGGTCGGCGGTGATCTCCGGAAGAAGAGCTGAGCGCGAGTTTCACTCGACGGCAGCGATGAATAATAGAGTTTCTTGATACGCAACAAGATGGCGAAAATAATTATTTAATTCATTGATTTCTTAAAATGATAACAAGCTCTACTATTTATAATACTACAATACTAATACTCTAACTTATCAAACAAGAAACAAATATCTAAACATATATGGGAAAGATAGGGTGAATTAAAAGATAACTAATTAATTGGGAGATCCTAGAATATAGGATCGTATCACGTACTTACCATTTATAGTAAAAACGAACTGAGACTCCTAATCATGGACGGACTGAAATGGTAAACATGACTCCTAATCACGGATGAAGCGAGGATAAAACTCCCTCGGTTCCATGTTAATAGAAACGTTTCATTTTTTGCACTTGTTTTGAAAAAATAATAGTAATAAATAGTTAAAGTGGAAAAAGGTAAATTGAGCGCGAGAATAATGTAGAGAAGACTCTTTTTTACATTATTCTCTTTCTCACTTTACTCTTTCTCCACTTTAAGTATTTATTACTCCCTTCGTTCCATGTTAATAGAATCATTTTTCCATTTTAGGAAGTCCCAAGATAATTGAGCCATTTATATTTTTACCAAAAAGTAACTCTCTCTTTTACTTTATTCGCTCTTACTTTATTCACCCTCTATTTAACACACTATTCTTAAACTCTGTGCCAAAAAGAAATGTCTCTATTAACAAGAAACAGAGGGAATATTATTTTTCAAAATGAGTGCAGAATATGAAACGTCTCTATTAAGGTGGAACAAATGGAGTATATGATTTGTAGTTTTGGGTCTTATTTGGGTGTAGAATGAGTTTGTTTTTTTATTGTCATGGGTCAAAATTTGATAAACGGTCCAATTGGAGCTCATTTCATCCAATAAACTCAATCCATACCCTCTTTATATCACTATTGGCCTGGGCCGTGTTGGGTTGGGTCGGCCTGGCCTTATTAACAACACTAATCAGAAAAGGCCAATCATGTTAACATAATACTCCATTTTTTAATTCAATATGATTACATGAGTATTCCTTGAAAACTGGTAGTCTACATCGAGTGACTTAGCTAACACATATAGTATTTGACTAGGACTTAACTTATCATAAGAATACAATTTTAAAGTATTAAATATTCTCAGCATAATCTTTTTTAAGTTGCAAGAAACATTTGCTGCACTTATCTATAAGTATTTTTTGGTAAAATACTCAAAGACAACCTGATCACGCTAACTACATTTCAGCAATTCAGCTTACTGAATAATTAAAATCAGTTGTATCATGAGTAATGGCGTTTAGGTTGCAGTCAATTACTTTCTCTATCATCAATTAGACAAAATAACAAATTTTTTTTTAATATCACCAATGGTGGTTGATCCATGCTGACGGGATCGTTCGACCACTCATTTAAATCCTTTAATATTCAGATTTAATCTTTCCAAAAAGAAAATAAAGGAATTAAAAAAAACGGGAAATTGCTAAGAAGTTATATAGGTTATGTTAGATTATTCGTGACTAAAATTTCAAATTCAACTCTCCAAACATATTTTAAGTTAATTAATTAGAACCATCGAGGATTTACTTAATATATACATATTCAGGGCCGTCCCGACAAAATCAGAGGCCCTGTGCAAAAATCTAAAATGAGGCCTACCACTATAGAAAAAAAGACAATGCATTTTAAAGCTATATGATAATTAAAGAAAAAAAGACAATGCATTTTAAAGAAATATACTATACAAAAAAAGACAAATTGATGTGTTTGCGCTGCTCCCAATCGCAATGGCCGACGATGGCAGGCGCTGCAGAAGCGATCAACGATGGCTCTGGTGAGCTGGTCCCTGTTGCGGCGTTTGTCGATGAGGAACACCGAACACGAACAGGCGGCTCCCAGGTCTACGATCGGGAAAAGAAACCGATCAGAATTAGAGTCACGGTGCTAGAAAAAGGTCTGGGCGTTGCTATACAAGAGAAATAGCTTTGTTGGGCTGAAAAAATAGGAATACATGTATATGGGCTGAAATATTTCAGAGGCCCCTGAAAATTGGGGGCCCTGTGCGGTCGCACAGGCAGCACGGGCCAAGGGACTGGCATGTACATATTTAGTAGTAGTGCTTCCCTTATAGAATAAAAAAATAGTACAACTATTCCAAAGTAAATCGCAAATGATAAAGATAAAGCATTTACGATTAAGTTTGGAATGTTTAGTTCAACTGCATTGATTTTTTTTTTCATATTTAATGAAAATTGAGATTATTTATATAGTTATTAGGATAACGAGAATTCCAAGCTTTCCTTTTTTTCTCCTATTCTCTTGTGATCTAAATTATCCCCTCCGAATATTTATATTTTATAAATCAAATCGCGAATGATTGGCCTCAGCATTATAAATTGGTAAAGATCTTTTGAGGGGGCAAAAACTATGTATTATTAATTGCAAATAATGAACATCTAACTATCATTAATTAGGCGGTTCGCGATAAGACTTTATCACATGTTTGACATAAACATTGTCTGAAACGGAATTGGGGATTTTAATAAGATCATGTATGAGTCCTTTTATTAGAATAATTTATATAAAATCAGTTAGCCGATCTAACAAACTGCTTTTTTATAAGATTGTACTAATCATTAGGGTATGGCAAGGCTTCAATTCTAACTGAAATGTTAAAAAGAAAAGATTCTTGTGAGTTGTGACGGCTTGGCTAAACGACATCAGGGTATGGCAAGAATAAAATAGCATAAAGAGAAATAGGGTAGATTGAGAGAAGATGCCCTAGAAGTATTTGAATATCATTAATTTTATATGTTTCTAAATATTTTTGATGTCCTAATTAAAATTAAAGAATGCAAATAGAAGAGTTCCAGAAAAGCAATAATATTAAGATGTAATCGACAAACTTATTTAGAACTCAACGGCGATTTTCCGTGTCCAAATGTTTACCATTTTTCAAAACTTTCTAACGCAGGTAATTGCGTCTTCAATTTTGTGTCCTTGTGCAATGTATTTGTTGTGGCATATGTAGGTGTAGTGTGTTTCCACGTGTGGATTTGCTGGTTGCGCTCGCCGTTTGGCCGTTAGTTTTTTTTCTATATGTGAAGAAATTGTTGTTTTGCTCGTATTAGTATAAGCTTTGTCTTTTTGTTTTTGATGTGGGCGCCGCATTTTGGCGTTTTTCTTTTGTTTTTTTGTTTCAAAATTTCAGATAGCTAGCTCGTTGTATATTGTTTGCTTTATTTATGAATCATTCCGCTCACTACTTTTCTGGTGGCTTGTAGCATTTTGCTTTTAAAAATGTATTACGGTATTATACTATCGATTGTGCACGTGATGAGCCATCTAAAAAAATAGATACGAGTATCGGGCGCGTCCACCTAACAAATTTTGGGTATGAAGCATGATTAAAAAAATTAAAGTAAAAACTACATATATAGACAAGTCACAATTAATATGATACTAAGGGTGTCCACTATAAGGTGGACACGCCCAATAGCCCCGCCCCAGTTTTTTGTCCATAGCCCCAATTTTTTGTCCATAGCCCCAAAATTCTATTTCCGCCACTATAGTGGACAACTCCAATAGCCCCAAAGTTTTATAATCAACTTTCATTTTATAATATATCAAGTAATTATTAACAAATTTATCGGGCTCTAATTAGTGGATTAAGAAAGGCCGACTATACGAATTAAAAATAAAAATAAAAATAAAAATACAAATACAAATTGTAGTGAGAGAAATTTGTATAGATGTTGTGTTTGAATGGTGTGAAAATAATGAATGGAGTGGGGTGTATTTATAGGTGAATTGAAATGTAAAAAAAAAAAAAAAAAAAAATCGCGCGCAATAGCCGCGGCTTCATCCTCGTGCCACTATAGGCGCCGCGCCTATAGGCGCGGCTATAGCTCCATCGCCGCGTCCTCGCCCCGCACGCGGATATCCCGCGTCCGCCGCCTCCCTCCCCCCTCGCCGCGTCCACCTCCGGGGCGGACAACTCCGCCACTATAAGGCGCCCCGCTTCCGCCCCAAACGCGGTTATAGCCGCGGGCGTGTTATAGTGGACGCTCTAACATGCACCCATACCTTCCATACAGCGATGAAACACACATACCCTACATACCATATAGACTAGCTTTGTGAGAAAAAAAAAACTCACAAGAAAATGGAGTTAATTTCAACCGGTCACACAAACTATAAACCTTATTTAAGATAAACTCACAACCAAATATAATAAACAGCAACACAAAGTGTTTCCCACTTGTGTTCTATTCTAAAGTTGTTTCTTGCACTCCATTGCATTCTTTTTGGCCTACCCGCCAAATAACATCATTAATTAAGAAGAAAAATACTATATGAATAACTGAAGTGGGCTTCCTAAAAGATACTGAGATAGTGCCTTTCAATTTTTAATTCACTATTCATCAATATATTAAAGCGAATGAATGTTGAATTTGTATTGAATTCCACTTCAATAACCCATCTCTATACGCTTTATGCACTCCTAATACATAAATAAATATAATAATGTCAATCATAATTTTTAATATATCGAAATTTAAATACATGTGGAAGTTTTATGTAAAAATTTATTATCCCAACATGAACAAAATGTGAGGGGATCGATGCTCGTGGAAAATGAGTTACATGGCTCTTCACAATTCTTACACCTCATATTTATTGATAGCCCAGGCCCATGTCCAAATCGATAAGATGAAGTCGAGAACCGTGAAATTGAAAGGCAACAAAATAACAATTAGAATGATACTAATAAAATAAAAAAGAAAGTAAGGTGTGGCGCAGCCTCGGAGGTAGGTTCGGACTTTGTTATGCATGTAGACATTATAGGATCAGAGGATAAGAACAACTTTCCCACCCCCAAACCACCCACCCTCGAAGCACACAGTCACACACCACCTCCACTTGAAAACTTTCCAGACTCCACTTTTCTTTTTTTTCCTCCAATATAGCAATAGCTTTCCTATACAAAACGCACGCACACACCACCATTTTCCATATTCCTCTCTGAAAAGGGAAAATTAAGTCATTCAAGCTGGCGATTGAGAATCAAGAAACCCCTGTTTTTGAAGTCAAGCCTAAAAACAAGAGAATCATGGTAAACTAATGCTCAATTTTCTGGATTTTTTTGTTGTTTTTGTTTTTGTTTGATCGCCATTTTGTTGAATATAATTTGTGTGATTGAACAGGGAGGTGAGGAGGAAGAGAACAGATGGCCGCCGTGGCTGAAGCCTCTGCTGAAGGAGCACTTCTTCGTGCAATGCAAATTCCACGCGGATTCTCACAAGAGCGAATGCAATATGTACTGTTTGGATTGTATGAATGGCGCCCTCTGCTCTCTCTGTTTGTCTCATCACCCCGATCACCGCGCTATTCAGGTATGAATGAATCCCCCTTTTTTATTTCTTCATCCTCTCTGTTTTTGATGGCGTTGACTTAGCATTGATCGATTCATTGCAGATAAGGAGGTCTTCGTACCACGATGTGATCAGAGTGAATGAAATCCAGAAGTATTTGGACATAAGCTGTGTTCAGACATACATAATCAACAGCGCCAAGGTCGTCTTCTTGAACCAGCGCCCTCAGCCCCGCCCCGGCAAAGGCGTCACCAACACCTGCCAAGTTTGCTATCGCAGCCTCCTCGACTCCTTCCGCTTCTGCTCTCTCGGCTGCAAGGTAACAATGCGTGTGCGTGTGTTGGCCTAGTCGTAATGTTCTGGCTTATCAATAAAAATTATTGATGTTGCAATTGCATTGAAAAAATGATAAGAGAAAAAGGTCAGATGTGGGTGTTAAAACTCTTAAATCTCGTCCCATATTGACTTGGTGATGATCCTAGCTCGTTTATATAAGTATGGACAATCCTCCTTCTTATAAGGCCTTTTAAGGGGTGGGTGGCTCATTTCGAAGAGAGGGTTTGATTGATTGCATTCAGTGATAATTGGCTATCTTGATTGATTATTGATTATTGGTTTTCAGATTGTTGGGACATCGAAGAACTTCCTAAAGATTCGGAGGCGCTCGCCGGAGAAGAAGGGGGCGCCGTGTGAGTCGTCGGAGGACTCGTACAGCAGCAGTAGCCATAGCCGGAATACGAGCAGGTTTCCTAGCTTCACGCCTTCGACGCCGCCGCGTATGGCGTTGAATTTCCGGTCTGCGAAGCGGAGAAAGGGTATTCCTCATAGATCCCCAATGGGAGGTCTCATGATAGAAATATAGGGTAACTTAAACTTAAAACTTTGCTTAACCTTATGAAGAAGAAGAAGAAGACATAGGTGTGTTTGTGTTACTCAAAGTATTAGTAGTTTTCCTACTACTCCTACATTGTAAATAGAAGCAACTATTGTATACAAATGTGAAATATAGACCAGACTAGAAACAAAAAATAAGACAATGTGTAAAGTTTAGTGTGGAACTTGAGTTCTATGAAAAATATATACTATACTTTGTATATTTTGGGGATTGAGTATTTCTTTTTACCTATATTTGGATTGATTGAATCCAAATTTCGGTTAAGCGTCAATCGGTATGGAATTAACATCTTGTTGAACTCAAATTGCAAAAAAATGGGTATTTTTTTTTTGGGCAAGTATGAAATGACAAGAGACATTTCATAGAAACTAGAGATGTGTGTCTATCTAATTTATGGCGATTTTGTCATGTTTGTAATTTCTATTAATTGCGTTGATATGTGTTCAAGAATAGTAGGGCACTATTTGATCTTGTTACACATGTTAATGGTCAATGATTTGGGAAATAATGTGTACATTTTGGTTTGGAGTTATTGGACTTTTGGATGAATTTTATGTGAAATAGAATAGGACCACTCTATACTAGCTTAAGGAGAAACTTCCTTTTGACTTAGAAATGAGGATTGGTTTTGAGAGAGATGTTTTAAATTTCGTTGATTAATGAGGTTTTGTTGTGACCGGCACATAAACAATTAACTTCCTTTGTTACAAACAACAAATAGAGATAACAACTCTTACCACTAAAATAATAACAAATGTAGAGTATTTGATAGGACGTTCTTATCCTATAGTATTAAAAAATTAAAATAAGAAAGGGCATAATTATATTGAAATGCTAAATTTGGAGTGATGAGGTAACTTTGAAAAGGGACCCATGGTTGGAAAATAGTTAGTAACTGGCATTTTGGCGATGGATATGTGTCGGAAGGTGATTGGTGATACGTGTGACAGGTGTCTTGATTCTCGGAATCCAGACTAAGGTTCACGCCGTCCTTGGTTATAATTTGGTTTTCTCAAGTTGCATTTAAAGTAGGGCCATATTCATTTATTGCCGTTGATTTCATCTAATAATGCATTATATTGGAAATGGTTGCCTTACTTTTCTTTACCAACTCAATTTTTCATATGATTGGATTATGGTACTTTGGTTGAATGAAGGACTGGAATATGTATATCTATATATATACTCCTACCTTTTTTTTTTTTGAAATGTTTGCTGTGATGCAGAAATACTTACCCCATTACTATGATGCTATAATATGCAGAAATACTTACTCCATTACTATGATGCTATAATGTGATTCTATAGATTACAAATAATATACATTCCATTCTTTAAAAATAGACTACATTCAGGGAGGAATTGATATAAGAAGGGGCAAAAATATATTATCAACAAATTTTGAAATATTAAGAAGGGGCATTTAAGAGAGAATCATAAGTAAATTTGTAAATTTTAAAAAGTTAGCATTGATATACATATTTTGAGGAGGGACAAATGCCCCACAAACACACTACATAGATCCGCCCATGACTACATTTATCATTTTAAGATGTCCCTATAGACTAATTCTATTTAAGGAAAAAAAAATTCTCTCTATTAAGTTGGATCTCATTCTTCACTAATAATACTTCACTCACTTTTTCTTTCTATTTCTCTCATTTTATCAATTATATTGTACATTAAAATCCGTGTCATTTTAAATGTTGTATATTTTTTAGGAATGAAGAAATCATCTATCCAGTAATTTTTTAAATTTTTTTTAATTCAACTTATGGTAGGTTTCAATTTTCCCTAATATTCAGTCACCATGATACTAATATGGCTTGCTGTTAAGCAAAATGTGCTTGTTATGACTTATGAGCACCGACTTATCACTTTTGTATTGTGCATTTATATACTCCCTTTATCTAGGACTAACATTCTCATAGTTTTTCTATTTTAGTTGGTCTGCCAATAAGAATTTCATTTATTTTTATAATAAATGACAAGTATGCTCAATTTTTCATAACACATTCCATTTACATTCCATAGACTAACTTACAAAAATAAGACTCATGATTCATCATATTTTTCAACTATATTTTTCACTCCATATCAGAAATAATGTAGCATTTTATCTACATAATCATCTCTGTTACTTTATTCCCTCTCCACTTTAACTATTTATTACTCCTATCATTTTTATAAAATGAGTGCTCAAAACGAAATGTCACTACTATAGCGGGACGGAGGGAGTATATGTTTTAAAAAATGAATGAACAAATTAATTTTAATTATATTACTAATTTTTATTTAAATCAAGTAATTTTTGTATTCTAATAAAATTCTTATTTTCCATTATTTAAATATGAATTTAGTTAAGATTACCTTCACACCTGCCTAATATATTTATGTGTATAATTTAAAATAGGCATCTGCAATTAAACTAAAAAATATGATAAAAAGAAACAGGAAAATGAGGTAAATAATAATGAATCCAAAAGAACCATCACAGTGTTACTCACTATAACAGTATTTTTGCATCACGACACCGATATACGATAAAAACATAAATACATCAAGTAATTAATTTCAATCCAAAAGTACAATCACACTATCACCCACTACTATGGTATTTTAGCATCACCACAAAAAAAAAAAATTAGCATTGACTTTTTTAATGATATCACGTGTCAAAAAACTGTTACATATTTAGGTAAATAAATATTAGTTGCATCAACCTATGCGTCCATATAATTTTATTACAATATAAAAATAAAAAATGTACATAAATTTGTTTACTTGCAAAAATTAATACAGCCTCTGATTAATGTCACTAATTAAATTAAGTTTACTTGCAAAAATTAATACAGCCTCTGATTAGTGTCACTAAATTTTCTTACGTGCTTTTTTTTGTAACACGCATAGTTACTTACCCCTTACAAGATGTCACGGTTTTATTTGATTAATTACATTTTTAATGTTCACGGTTCTTCAAAACTCATGTCACTATTGAGTATTGAAACATAAATTTGTTATAATATCAACTGTCACATGGTTAATGTTATGCTATCATTTACAATTTGTTATGTATATATATAACTTAAATTTACCACCATATAATATGCAATGGAGTCAACATCATTAGAATGTTACCAAATGTCCAAATCTACAGACATTTCCAAAACAATACAGTATATGTTTACCTGCAATACATCCATTTATCTGGTTGTTTGACTTTGCTATACTTACATATGTATATATATGTATTTGTCATTAATTCATTTTTTTTTAATAATTGGTAATATTATCAGCGAACATGTCCAAAATTGCTTTGCTAAAAATAAGTGAAATATATATTCACTTTGTGGGTAGTGAAAGCCAAGTAAGAGGCACTGGAAAAAGTGAAGAATGTGATAGATATATGAATCGGTGTCTATAGATGATGACGAATATATACGCCCTACTAAACTTAATTAGCACTATGAAACTTCCCTTAAATAAAATACGACAACAAGTGGAATATTGTCTATAGTTAGAATAATTTGCTTAAGCCATGATGTCACTTAGATAATGGCCTTTAAATTTACTATGGTAGTCGTCGATCGACAACAATAAAATAATAATCAGTTGACTAATTTATTAGTTGAACCACTGCATCTACTTTGTATAGCAAATTAACATTCACGAAGTGTCCCAATGTTTTGGATGTTTTTAACGTTCTTGACTTTAAGAAATTACTACTCCGCTTTCTATGATCATACAACGTAAAACACGTGTAAAATAAATTTGAACAAAAAGAAAAACAAAAAGCCAAAGCCAACGTGACTTTTGAATATAAGAATTTTCAAATTTATAAGCTTAATCATCAACTCCATCACTTGTAACTTTGTTCAGAGATGAAGACACATTTGATTTAGCTAGATTTCCCATTTCCATGGGCCAAAAGACCTGCAAGACTTATAAATTAGTAATGTAAAATAATTGGGCCTGAATATAGTTTCAATAGCCCAATATGATGAATATAATTCTGTCCACAGTTTTTCAAAATTCTTTTGAATTCACAATATTTCGATAAAGGATTACCACACAATAAAGATTTTTCTAGTATAGTGGATTAGTAGTCATTATTTATATATAGCGTTTTTTTTATTATCTATATTGAACTGTCAATTCATTTAATGTCACATTGTTTTTATCGACAATCACAATATATATTTATACTAAAACAAGAAATTAAGAAAAGGGAACGAGAATACTAGTAAAAGCATTATCAACGATGTCACAAAACCATGCTTGAAATGAAAACACCAGAAAAAATGTCATCTTTTTTATATATATCATAAAATATCTTTGATGCATCCAATCTTCTTAAAGAGTGTAATTTTTCAAACATTCGCGAACAAATATATTGTAACTAAATATAGCGAAACAAGGAAGAGATACAATATAATGAGGGCAATGACTGCCAATATATGGGAGATCGGCAGCCAAAAAGAGCTCAAGGGGTTGGCCGAGTGAGCGGCCAGTGGCAACACTAGGATGAGGACAGCATAGAGGATGAGCGGCCACTGCAAGATCTTGATGCAGGAGTTGTCCTCCTCCGCGGACACCCATATTCCTATCCTGATCACTGGGATCGAGAGCCGCATTTTGAAGACGCAGTTAACTTTGCTGGGCTAAACAATTGGTAAGTATAGACTCGAGCCACAGCCCACGAGGTGTTCATGCAATGCTCTCTTTGTTACATGTGCAACAAAGAGGATGAGGTTGCTACTGTCTCCTCACTTCTCTTTTAATATGAAAATCATAACTAAATTCAAAATATTAATTAACACTAATCCATATCATATAAACCTTCATTGTTGAGTTACTTGAATAAGTTTTAAACGATTTTTGATTCTATTGATCCTCTAAATATCAATTGGTTTAAACTTGTGGACTCACAATATGTTGGAAGTCTCTAATATTCTACTACCAGTACGGAATATATATTTTTTTCACTTCCAGTTGACTTGGGTTTCAACTTCACATTACATGACTATTTAATTAGTTTATGGATACAAAAAGCTACACGTTTTCATATATTTCATCTACATATGCTGCCACTTATTACTCCATATTTGAACAGCTAATTATGTTTAATAAATACTCCTATTTCCTTCGTCTGAAAAATAGTTTCATTTTATCAATTGGAGATCTCCACAAAAAATAGTCTCATTTCTAAAAATTAAAAAACTTTTCTCTCATATTTTAACCACTTTTCTCCTATTTTACTTTACCAACTTTTAATTAAAACCCGTGCTATCAACGAATCAAACTATTTATTATGAACGGGTGGGTATATTATTTCCAAATGCTGAGAATTTTAGCTAAAAGTTAAATTGATATTTTGTAGCCCCCCCCCCCAAAAAAAAAATCATTTTGAAGTGGGAAGCTCTTAATTTCTTCCAATTTGGACAAAGGATTGTGTTGTTCCTAATATACTAATCAACATATATACGCCCAAGCATGACCTTTTAGCGCTGCAATATCGTAATTCCTAACAAACTTTAAAGATTCGCAACTCCATATAATCAATATTCTTAAACTTGATTTATCTGGATTGGTACAACTAACTTGGTTGCTGCAACAAAGACGTTATTGAGTGTTAGTGTTATTTATTTATATGGTCATATAGCGAATTAAAGTGAAATTGAATGGTTGGGGCGAGCGATTAATGGAGGAATAAAGAGAAAAAGATAAAGGTTAGTCAATGATAAGGTATACCAATCAACACATACTCTTTAATTTCCCTTTTGCTCCATTCCATTATAAACTCCTTTATCATCATTCCCCTCACGCTTTCAGCTCTACATTAATTCCTCTCAACTTCAAATCATCACCAAATTATGAATACGCTAGCAATCGGCAGCCGCATCAAGGATTGTTCTAAAGGATTCTGCAGCTTCTTCTGCCCGCAGTGGTGCTACATAGTCTTCCCTCCTCCTCCGCCGTCGGAATATCTCCCCGACGACGGTAGCTCCGGCCCCAACTTCTCTCCCTTCATCATCACGATCATCTGCTTCTTGGCCGCCGCCTTGCTCCTCCTCAGCTACTACGCCATCCTCTCCAATTACTGCCGCGGCAGAAGAATTCCGTGGCGCGGCCAAACTACCGGCGCCGTGGACGTTGAGAGAGGAGAGGGCGGCGGCCAGGAGGGGACGTGGTTCGTGGCGACGAACCGCGGGCTGGACGAGGCGCTGGTGAGGTCGATGGCGACGTTCAAGTACCGTAGAAGGGAAAGGTTGGTGGAAGGCACGGAGTGCTCCGTGTGTTTAAGTGAGTTTGTGGAAGATGAGAGGCTTAAGCTTCTCCCCAAATGCAGTCACGCATTTCACGTGACATGCATTGACACGTGGCTTAAATGTCACTCTAATTGCCCGCTTTGCCGGGCCAGTGTGGCTGCCCCGGCCACATCACCGCCTCCTCCTTCTCTGCCTCCGCTATCGCCACAAGGCGCGGGGGGAAATGTGGAGATAAGCATCGGAGATCAACGAGAGGGCGCGAAAACGGATGGACGGATTAGAAGATCGGTGTCCATGCATTCGGTTATGGAACGGCGTTTGTTGATAGATGATCCGAGTAGTGCAACTACAAGTAGGGGTAGTGAGATGAAGAGATCACATTCAAGTGGAAGGTGGTTCGTCTCTAAATAGGCTAAATTAACCCAAAACTTTAGTTTTTTAAGGAATGTTTTTAGTGGTGAGATTTGTATGTTGAGATAGTTGTGAAAAGATCACAAACAAAGTAAGGTCAAATTTTTCGGATAATTTGTGGGGTATTTCAGAGTCCAATAAATATACTGCAGTCATAATATGGCTAGCCATAAAATGACATTCTAGTAAATATCGACATTATGAATATGAACAATTTAATTTTCATATTTAATGTTAACTAAGTTTACATTAATACCCTTTTAACTACACATTCTTTACTAAAATAATTAAGACTATCCAACTCGTAGATATATGTGGTTTACACTTTACAGACCCAATATTTAATTTGTTTATGGGCTAACACATATGTTGCTCTCTGTCAACATGGGCTGAGTTTTGAAATACAGTCCAAGGATCCAACGTTAAGAAACAATTTCTAAACCATACACTGCGTGAGTGTATGAGTTAAACAAGTAAACACGGGGTATATATAAATATAAAAGTAAGTACTTATTCATACAAGAAAAAATTTGAAAATATCCATTGTTTATGATTTTACCCCTCATTTCTAAACTAAAAAATTACACTTAATTTGTGAGTGAATGTTCATAGACTATTATTCACAATCACCAAAATAGTTTTGACTGTGGAAAAATTATTTTTATTTAATTTATACGTTTAGAAGTCACATCCTATTATTTACATTATTTACTAAATTTATTTTTGGTTGCGAATCAGTTGTTAACTTTTAGATGTCATTCAAAATGGATAAGAAATGAAGAAATGACGGGAAAACGTGTTTGACTTTCGACAATTAGGAGGGTATTATACTGTTATGATTTGAGTAAACAACTCAAATTAAAAAAAAACGGAATATCCCAAATTAAAATATTAGATTCCGTAATTCCCCCAAATTAATTAAATTTCTAAATTTAAAGCCCAACCTAGTGTTTTGTCCAAATCGTATTTTAATTCAAGCCCAATTCCAGGGAAAGAACAAGTCCATTTCATCTATTTTTCTCTCTAAAATATCAAAGCCTCTGTTATTTTTACAGTAACATTTTGAGCTTCTACTCTTTGAAGACTAGTTCTGATAGAGCACTCTGTATTCTGCATTTCTTTTGATGTTAAAAAACTTATTGTATTTTTAATAACATAAAAATTGAGACGCAATTAGTGATATTTGATTTTTTTTAAAATAATCATAATTTAGGATAGTATAAAAAAACGTTCCTAAGTTCCTAAGTTGAGGCAAATTATCTTTATCTTTTGCTTTTTATAATGCTTTTACTCGTGTTACTTAATTTTAGTTGAAACACCAACAATAAGGACAATTTATGAAGCGTTGAAAATATAATTAGACACACAAATTAATAGGTTTAAAAATTTAATTAGCAGTTCTTTTTGTTGTAGAATTAGCACTATGTTAATATTTTCGAAACACCTATACTCTCTCTGTTTCAAAGAAAATTACCCCTTTCTTGGGCGGCACATGTATTTATACAACTTTATTTTGTGTGAGAAGTGGAAATAGTAAAGTAAGAGAAGGAAATAAAGTAAAGAAAATGTATTTTCATTTTTAATAATGAGTCATCCTGATTGAGATAAACTAAAAAGTAAAATGAGTCATCTTTAATTAGATGGAGGGAGTATATATATAAAGGAAACCAAAGAGTTTTTAAAAGATCTATTTGAAAGTTTACCATACTAATTGATGGTATAATATAGTGAATTAATTAACACACGGATTACCTTACATTCCATATTAATTTATTTGCACTTTCACATCAACCAGACCACCACTAATCGTAAAAAAAGTTATCTAGGTCTAGCTAGACACTTGGTGAGAATAGGACATTTCAGTTTGATGTTCCGCCGCATCACTAATTTAAATTTAAAAAAAAATATGAAAACATATATAAATGATGCTTTGTCTTATGATTATCCAACCTTAAAGAAAGAAAAGCAATATCCAAGTCCAATAATATTCGAGTGTGAAAATAATCAGGTGCAGCGGCACACCATAAACCCCACCGTTGCATGTTTCCAATAGGTCTCTATCTTGTTCCCGCAAAATGACACTATTCTTAATTTGGGATACATATAAAAAACAAAAATGGAGGCCAAAATTCAATGCAATTGGCATTTTACCCATATAATAAAAACAATAAAGATATTGATCATACATACATAATCTAGAGGCTCAATTTCGTAGCTTGCCTGGCATATGGATTATTCTGGATAGCGATCCCTCAATGGAGTAAATTTGTGTGTGTGTGTGTGGACCACACAATACAAGTATAATCCAGAGTCAAATCCATGACTATGAAAAAACTCTTAATTATATACTGCTAGTGAATTATTGGGCTCCCATCTACTGAGAATCAATAGATGAAAGCATATAAAGAAATGGTTAGAAGGCAAAGAGCCAAGGAGGAAGAAGGTGCTAAGTATTCGGCTAGCCGTTGAATCTTCAGAAGATGAAATAAGAAATTAAGCTGAATTTTTTCTAAATTTAAAAATGTACTAGTAATAAATTTCTACATGAATCATACATTAACACTAATGCAAACCTCCAAAGTATGACCTAATGATAGTACTCACTCCGTTCAGCAAAAAGTAACTCTCCCTCTCTTATTGTATTTTTTCTTCATCTCTCTTCATTTCTAACTTTTAACCTTTTTCTATTATATATAGGACTTATCTTGTTTTCAAAAGCTAAAGATAGAAAGAATCTTCAATGCTTAAAGAACTCAGCTAGTATATGGAGTATGTTTTTTCTGTATGTTATAGATTGATTTTGGCTCATCAAAATTGAGGAAATTGTTGGGAAAATTTGAATCAGCTTGGATTAGATGCCAAAACCACGATGATCCTCCTATTGTGCAGCTTAATAGGACTAGTGATCTAGGTAGAAATTAACTAAGTAGTATAGGTTTGCTAACTTTATTTCATGAGCAATATGGAATTTATTGTTGACAACATAATGGAAGTACTAATCCGACAAGAAACATGAAATTTGTTAAGACCGTAGAGATATGGTATATGATGTTCAGCCCTGATTTGGTCTGGTGAAGAAACACAGATATACTTAACATACAATAAATAGAATTACAAGGTTGTGGTGCTACAATATTACGATAGCTCGTTTGTTTTTTTATTGAAGTATTTACATCTGCAAAATACATGGTATCATGACCAGCTAGCTATTAGAGAAAATCCAGGATCAAGATTCAACAATTTTGCAAAATAAGTAGTACCAAATTGCAAAAACGAAAAAAAAATAGATTGGTAAAAATGAATGACCAAAAGTAGAGTGAATTATTTTGCAATTAAATCCTAAATTAAACACAATGAACGTGACAAGGTTCAATAATTTTTACTGATATATAGAGGAACTATATAAATATACTCCATAGATTAACCCTAGGTGTGACAACCTAGGATAGCTTCCTCCTCAATTATTCTCAGCATGTGGTGAACTGCCCCGGCTATGTCGTCTGCTGAATTGAGTTGGCAACCCTCTTCCACCTATATAAAGAAATAACCAAAGTTATTTTTTACTATTAATTGTTCATCCCCAAATATACGTCAAAAAGTTCACTAATTTTATGTGTAAAGACAACATCAATCTACTTATGTCTAGAAAAACACCCCATTAAAGTAAAGAGGCAAAAATAATCGCACTTCACATCAATTCCCAAATTGCCCTCAAGAAAAAGTACTAATTACAGTCAGTAGAATCTTTTGCACAGTGCACATAGTTTGATGTGGAAGTAGGTGCAGGCTGTGTGCCTAAAAGTAGATTCTTTTGCATGCTGAGGTCATTTTCGACAGTCCTAGTTTTGTTACCATCAAATAAACTGTGCCAATGCATAAGACCAAAAATGCTGAAATGTAACGATATAAGTTAGGGACCAACAATTTTAATAATTGGTGTGGTACGTGACATTCATAATTAATGAATCTAGATACCAACATTATTTTGTTGGGTGATTTTA
The DNA here is from genome assembly GCF_004379255.2 of Salvia splendens. Lineage (NCBI taxonomy): Eukaryota > Viridiplantae > Streptophyta > Magnoliopsida > Lamiales > Lamiaceae > Salvia > Salvia splendens. The sequence continues at coordinate 5,986,856 of NC_056042.1, forward strand.
GCTAGGTAGAGACAACATAAATCTCGAACCGAGTGAACCACGTTCGAGATAATGAGTTTATCCGGTGCACATCCACACGTACCTTAGCGCTGATCGAGTAGAGCACAAGCGAGTCGAGTGTGGTGACATTGAGGTGGAGGATTGAGAGGAAGACGGATTGGAAGGCCGCGACCATCTTGGACAGCTGGCGGACGCGCCTGCGCGACAGGACTCGGACGTTGGCGTGCGTCTCGATTAGGGTGACCTCAATGTCCGCAATGGCTGCCTTGCTTTGAGATGTGTATTTGTTGCCTAGTTGGCTTTCCGAGCAGCTGAATTGTGGGTATGCAAAGAATTGACCAAATGGGCTGCCTATTTTTGGCTTTTGATCATTTTCATCATTTGTTGTCACATTTCCATGCTCCAATAATGCAAATTTCTTTGCTTCTAGTGACTGCAGAATGTGCTCCAGCTCTTTCACAAATTCTATTGCACCACCAACAATTGAGGCTTGGTCACCCTGAAATTAAATTGGATTAATTACAAAATGCCAATTTAGAAATTTGCAATGATTTTGAAATAGTACTAGAATCATTAAATGAGGTAAGTAAGGTGAAGGTTGATAAGATGAGAATGAGATTTTTAGTAGGACAGAGACAATAAGAGACATGGGGAGGTTGGGAGTATTACGTCACAATATTCTATTGTATCACTGTCACAAACATCAACAAGAGCAAAATTAATGCAACCTATAACTATATCATTTATTTGGAGAAAGTATTGAGATGAATTAGAGACTAAGCACCTGTGGTATAGCACTCATATAGGTAGAGCTATAATGTGTCACATCTAATTGGCTTATACTCGAGGCGAGCAAAGACAACAACATATGTCCAAAATAGACAGAGAGATGAATGAAGAAGATGAGTGAGTGCAGGAACTATTCTGGAATCAAATTGTACCTTACTCAAATTCAAATCTTGTGACTTTTTTTCTTTTCGGTAGAAAAACAGTGGAAACTCAAATCACATTATTATCATGAAGTGAATAGTAGTAGTAATTTCAAATTTGGGTTCTCTCCTTCAATAATTAATTTCAATTGAATAGGAAAGGAAGAAAGAAAGAGTTGGATGAATTTTAACATAAACGCAACTTACTCGTTGAACATAAGATTCGGGCATGAGAGAGCGCAAGACAGCAAGATGCTCATTCATTTGCTTGCGGCGGTTTCTTTCGACGGCAATGTGAGTCATTCTCTGAGTTTCGCTTTCCTCTTTGTTCTTGCAAACTTTGGGCCTCCGCCGCCGCTTCTTGCGGCCCTGCGCCGCGGCGGTGGAGGCTTCCGGCGGAGGCGGCGGGGGAGGAAAGTCGCGGGGGCTGGCTTGGGAGGAGTCATGGAATGGGGCTGTGTCAAACATGATGAAGTTGAGGAGCTCAGTTGAAGAAAGTGCTTCAAGAGCCATTTTCTCTCTCTCTCTCTAATGTCTCTTAATTTGCTAATATTTGAGGAGTTGCTTTCATCTTTATACCAGAGATTTGAGTGCCCCAATACTATTGACTCTTGTTAGATTATAAAGCCTTCAATCATTTTATTGTCTTCTTCAACTTTTGAGAGAGAGAAAGCGCAGGAGCAAGAGAGAGAGAGAGAGAGAGGGAGAGAGGTTTCTTTCCTTTTTCACCAACTTTTTGATGCAGAAAGGCACAACATCTATAGTGTCCTCTCACGTGCATGATGGAGTTTCTTAATATGACTAAGCTAAACATTTTCTAATCGGACACAAATTTTTATAATAATTTAATTTTATGATTATAGTACCATTCACCCAATAGTTATAATAGTTTTAACCTTTTATTAATACTACTACATGATTGTAATTCCTTTTGATGAAGTTTGTCCCATGTGTGAATTCAAAATGCCGTTGTGTAATTTTACCGATGGAAAAATTCCAAATACTATACAATTCAATGAACTGACAATTCTTTTTAGTAATTCGTAACGTAATTATATGATATGAGCATTATTAGTTAGATAAATTAGGATTTACATATCTTTTCCATATCTTTGTTTTCTTGTTCATTAAGTTATTATTAGCATTATAAATAGGAGTTACTGTAATCATTTAAAAAATCAATCAAGAATATTAATATTATCGTTCATTCTCTTCTCGAAAGTGAGAAACCCGTCTTGCTTGACGGGCACTTGCCCACGACAGACATTTATCGATCGCCGATCTATGACGCCGATCAACCCGATAGGGGGTTTATCCTATCATTATATAATTAATTAATTTTAACTTAACAATATCCACCCTGGTAGAAAGTGAACTTAGTTCGTGTCATAGATCTGATCTTGCACTAATATAATAACACCGCATCCAAGAAATAATTTTTACGGATTACATTCTTTAATAAAGAGCAAACAATATTCAATAATCATGGTACATTAATTATATTATAACTAAAACAGCAATACTTGACCCAGATTTCATTTTTAACTTTATCTGAACAAAAGAATTGTAAAGATTGAAAGTTAATTAGTACATGTTATTGTTAATTAAACTAGTATTATTAATTGGTCATAATTTAACGGTATCAGGTCAATTTAGCAGGGTCTTTTATAGGGAAGAAGTTAGAGCATCCACTATAACGCCGGCGCGGCTATAGCCCCGGAGGGGGCGACGATGGGGCGGCTTATAGTGGGAGGGACGTCCGCCCCGAACTGGACAAAAAATCGGGGGCGGAAGGGCGTTCGGCGAGAAGGGGGCGAGGACGCGGCTGAGGAAGAATGGGTTGGTGCGAGGGCCGCGGCGCCCTATTGCGTGGAAACGGGGCGGACGCGGGCGGTGCGGCAGTGAAACGGCTGTGCGAGAAGGGGGGCGGCGGTGGGAGTCGGCTGTCCTCCTATAGTGGACATGTTAAGGATGAACTCCTTAACCTCATACAAATTCCTCCATGAGGTCGCGGGAACGCTTGCCCATCGATCGCACACGACAAGAACTAGGGTTTTGTTGATGAAGGAGAAGAAAGTAGCGTAAAATATTTTATTTCTTGAATGGTTCTCAATTATGAAATATTCCCACATATTTATAATGTGGAATCCTCAAAGAAATAAATCTAATCTTATCTTAACCAAATAAGTAAAATATACTGTAAAGATATTAATTACTAATATATGCGAGATATGGAAGATATGTCTTCTAACAGGACATCCTAATAAAGACACAATTTCTATTTATGGCCTTCCCAATAAATAAATGTAAACTTCAATGTTTTAACTTTTAATTATATCTACAAATGTCTAACACAATATTTCGGTATAGATAATTAATTTAGTCATAAATAGTGATTCGCCTCGAAACTAAAACTAAAACTTTTTTCTTGTACAAATCTATCTACCCACAAAAAAAGTAGAAGAAGTATTGGAAAAACCGAAAAAGTGAGGGACTAATCACTAATGAAGCGCGGTTGTTAGGAAGAGAATTGTAATCGTCGTAGTAGAGTCAAAGCGAGAGGTTTAGTTTGATTCTAATTGGAGAAATTGCCACACTGATTCAAATTAGTTTGATTCTAATTGTAAATTAGGGTCGTGTGTCCTAATAATTAAAGGACCTCTCGGTGACATAGTCAAACAGAATGTAGGAGAGGAGAGCTATCCGAATCACTATAAATACTGTGTCGTTTCCTTCTTTATTATTTAGTGTGCCGATACTTTGTCGCAACATATCTTGCAAATAAATAACATAAGTTGTTAATTTGGTCACTCTTAAATCAGTCGACCTACCTCAATTTAAATTACTATTACACAACTTCCAGAATGCTATCTACTGAATTTGATCTTGACATCCTAAGTGTGTGCTTACAAGAAGTCCTTATGCTTCTGTGTGTTCAGAATTGTACTCACTAAAAAAATTAATGTAAGGATACTTTTCTAGTCAATTACGGATATTAATTTGTGTTTTCAAATATAGCACATATATATACTTTAAAAAATATGTCTTTAATCTTAGTATCCTAATTTAAATTAAGGGACATAAATTAAAACATCTCAAAAAAAATAAATTAAATGGTAGTGACTAAGTGGACAACTGTATCCTCAAGTTAAATTTAAGAATGTTTTTCTTTGCACCCTAAGCATTGTCCATTTTTAAATTTTTATAAAACATATGTAATTGCGTCTCTAATTTTTTGTTTCTATAAGATAAGTTTGTCTCATATATAGTTCCTAATTCATGTTTACAAAGTATACGACTGCTCTAACAATTGGGCTTGCTTTCTTGACTCATATAATACTAGACCATTAGATCATTAGGATTCCGAGATTATGTTTTCATGCAAATGTACAATATATATTTCGATTGCAATAAAATTCATATACTCTTATAGCCAATTTATAAAATCATGTGTAAAACTAGAGATTATGCTTTCATGCAAATGTACAATATATATTTCGATTGCAATAAAATTCATATACTCTTATAGACAATTTATAAAATCATGTGTAAAACTAAGTCTTGCATTTTGTACAGGTTTACACTATAACAAACTTATAACAACAAATAAGAACACATAATTACTTACAATAATTTTTTTTGAAATATTCAAAATTGAAAGCACAAATATAATCGTTCTTTTTTATTTCCTCAACCGCGTGAAAACTCTAAGTTTCATTTTAATTTTATTTAGAAACCAAATCTCGAATAATTTAGTTGTGATTATTCGGGATTTTGATGATTATGATTTATGATCATTAAAATTTAAAATTGGTGTTATCATGGAGTATGTAAAATGTTTTGACAGACGAAGGATGGTGTCAAACACAAAGACAATGTCTGAAATGTAGGGGGGAGTGGGACCCAAATCTATTTTGAAGTATGGATAAAAACAACAGATCGAGCTGTCCAAAGAGATACCTCTCACGTTCTTATTTTCGTTTTGGAATCTGTAAAAACAGACTCACCGCTCACCCAATTTTAACACGTATTCACAAGTTTATACATAATATATATACCCGTCTCTACATGTATGTCAATGCCTCTATCTACAATTACACTGCTTTATTCCGCACATTTATACTCTATTCTGATAGTACAAGATTTTTTAATTTATCAATGTTAGAATCCATTGGGCTTGCTAGATATTCTCTATATTAACTTCAAAATTCTACTGTACTATATAATTATTAAACTATAAAACAAATTTAGAAAAATATGTGGACACAATTTTTTTTAAAAAGGCTCAAACCACTTAAAAAATTGGTGAACAAAAGAGTACAAAAGTTTGAACAAAAACTAAAGCTTCCCAAATGCAAAGAAACGCCACAAAAATATTATACCAAGCACAACCTACCACCGCCTCAAAAAAAGTAAGCTAAATAGGAGTACTCGACAAACCAAAAGACTACTAGTAAAGTGTCAAACATCCACAACAAAGATGAAAAGCCACAACTCACCAGGTATACTTTATTTGTATTGCAACCATCTTCTAACTTTAGGTAGGTCTTCTCATTTTTCGTTCTTGCTCGGGCGAGTAAGGAAAATTTGGACACCAATAAATGATAAATGATGGCTTTGGATATATATTCCGAATCAAAAATATAGCCAAGCCCATATAGAATACCCCATTAATTCATAAAATAGTTCTACTACTAATGATTTGTCACTTTATTTTAATAGTATTAAATTAATATATTTGATAGGATGTACTATAGATAAACATGCCCACGGTTCGTAAACCGGCGGTTCCGGTTTGGAGAAATGTGGAACTGGAACCGAACCGTGAGGCTATTTCACGGTTCCGGTTTCGGTTCGAAAACCGGATGTTTCGGTTCCGAACCGCCAGTTTTCGGACGGTTCCTCGAGGTTCCAGTTCGGTTTGGCGGTTTTTCTTTTTTTTTTAACTATGTAATTTGGAATTTTGGACTTATACAATAAATTGGAACACGACAATGAATAAATTAAATTGAAACAAGACGAATAAAGTGAAAATCATATCAATTTTATTGAATTTGAGTTGTAACCAACAACGATACATTACAATTTATAATAAGTATACAACAGTGTGATATAATTTACAAGTATCGTCGGAACATAAATAAAAAAACATGAAATGGGGGGAAAAAGGAAAAAATTGAAAAGGGCTTGATCTCAACTTAAACTTTCAAAGTTAAACTTTTCAAATTTAAGTTGAGTTGCCTACGTATCCACAATTTTATTGAGAAATCAAAGCCCACGTAGTTCTCAACGGCGACGGTGGAAGCGAGAACGGCGAAAATCTCCTTAGCCATTATCGAGAGTATCGGAAACTCTTTGTCATGTGTTCACCACCAATCAAGGACGTCAATTTGTTGAGTAGGAGGACCTGCATCTTGAAAAATAGAACGCGATTCCAAATATATATATATATATATATATATATATATATATATATATATATATATATATATATATATATATATATATATAGGGATGTATTCATTTCCTTTTCTCATATTTCCTCCTTTTTCCTTCTTGATCTTAACCGTCTATTTTCATCATCCTAAGGCCGACAATATTCAACTTAAATATTTAATTTTAATCAGATTTAATTCGAGTAGGGGCATATTAGGGAAACGGTATGTTGGTGGTTATGGAAATTTCCATCAAATCCTCCCTTGAAGATCTTACGGTTTTTTGAGTAATCTCTCGTGTTCCAGAATCAATTTTTGTCGTCTTCAATCTTCGCAATTTTATTTTAGTATTCCGGACGTTGCAATCTTCGACTTTTGGTTCCCGAATCCTCTGATTGTCTATATTATTTCGCCGCGTTTTTGCAATCGTTAGACTCCGAATAATGGAAGAAGGTAATTCAGATTTTTTTTGCTGCGTATGCGTGTCTGTGTGTATGAATCTCCGGTTTCAATACCAATTCAGTTCCGTTCGTATACTCGACACTTGTTGAAACACTAAGTGCGCGTATTCTTGTACTTTGTAAAAAAATTTGTGCTCACTTTTCCGATGGGGTTCTTGTTATGGTCTGTGATTGCCCAATTTTGGTGGATTGGTGATTTCGTATAGGGTGAGAGACAAAACCATGATGATGGCCCTGTAGTTTTGACGGGTATCCTGTAATTAGTTACTAACAATACACCAACTAGTAATAGATAATGAATTATACAGACTATATAATGCGTACTATATGAAGTGCCATGAACAAGATAGAGTAAATAATGCGCGACCGCGATGTTTGCCGCACGTTTCTTGTTTTCCGTAAGGGTTTAATAATCCTATGGGCTAGGATATAGTACGTAAACATTACTAACAACGTTTAAGAGTAGTTTGTGTTTGACCTATAAATAAATCACGTAAGTTTCCAATGCACATAGTATACCGAATAAAGTTCGTACTATTAATGCACCAAATCAATATGCGTAATGGATTATATTGTCTGTATAATGCATAACATCTTATTTGCAATGTGTATGTTGTACCAATTAAGATAGGACCGCTAGTAAGAGCAGTTTGTCTAGGGATTAGTTATCGGTTATTAGTTTTGATGTTTGGCGCACGTTTCTTGTTTCCCCTAAGGGTGTAATAAGCCTATGGGCTAGGGTATAGTACGTAAACATTAATAACAACGTTTAAGCATAGTTTGTGTTTGACCTATAAATAAATCACGTAAGAGTCCAATGCACATTGTATGCTGAATAATGTTCGTACAAATAATGCACCAAATGAATATGCGTAATGGATTATATTGTCTGTATAATGAATAACATCTTATTTGCAATGTGTATGTTGTACGAATTAGCATAGGAGCGCTAGTATGCCGTGTTTGTCTAGGGCTTAAATATCGGTTATTAGTTTTGAATTTTGGCACATGTTTCTTGTTTTCCCCTAAGGGTTTAATAAGCCTAGGGGGTAGGGTATAGTAAGTACACATTAAAAACAATGTTTAATAATATGGTGCATTTTACGTATACATAAATCACGTAATTATCCAATTTAAATATCTTACAGATTAAATTAATGAAAATCGTGCATTAATTGTCTACTTACTATGTAAACGATGCGACAAGGCCTCTTAGACGGTGTAAGGCGTGCGATGAGATGGGTCATCACTACTCCAGGAACTGTCCACTACTTAAAGAGATGATGATGGAGAAAGATGCGCGTAAGGGTAAAAGAACAGCTTGAGTTGTGTTATTTAAACAGCGCATCACAACTTTTGTTTGGGCTCTAGTAGTATTGTTGTTCAAATTTTTTGTCGTATTGTTATAAGTTGAAACGGGTGGTTGTTGCATTAGTAGAATTTTTCTGTTAATTATTGGATTATATAAAAGTCGAGTATTGAAACAGGTGGTTGTTGCATTAGTAGAATTTTTATGTTAATTATTGGATTATATAAAAGTCGAGTACTGTATATATGTGTGAAGTTAACTCAATGACGCCATGGATACTTGTGTTCCCTACTGCATGCAAAATAATGAGCATTTGTTGATGCATAATGCACTCTTTAAGTTAAATAATGCACATATATACTCTCTGTATCTATATCCACTTTTCAAAAAAAATGCAGCACATAAGTAATGTCAAATTTTATTTGTCTGATGCGGACGGGATACTTCACTAATGTAATATACCAAATACAAAAGTAGGTAAGAAACTAAACAATTGCACGCCTGTTAAGGACTACAAAAATCGAATTTACCCATATAACCAGGATAAATCTCATAATGCATAATATATAGTAAATAATGGTTTACTATTTATTTGTAATGCACTGCATAAACAAACGTACTGCACATAATACATTTCTGAATAAGTGCATTATTTGTGTTATACCGTGCATTATTTACTGTGTTATTTTGCATAACGTGGAATACGTTAAGGATCCTTTAAGTAAATGCACATCATCAAAAAAATAAGGCACACATCATTTGTTGATGCATAATGCACTCTTTTAGTTAAATAATGCACATATCTAGTCTCCGTATCTATAATCAATTTTCAAAAAACAATGCAACACATAACATAAGTAATGTCTAATTTGATTTGTCTGATATGGACGGTGATAATTCACAAATGTAATATACCAAATACAAAAGTACGCAAGAAACTAAACAAGTACACGCCTGTTAAGGACTACAAAAAACCAACTTGCGCATATAAACAGGATAAATCTCCTAATGCATAATATATAGTAAATAATGTCTTTGTATGTATACATAATGCACTGCATAAATAAACGTACTGCACAGAATACATTTCTGAATAAGTGCATTATTTGTATTATGCCGTGCATTATTTACTGTGTCATTTACATTACTTGGAATACGATAAGGATCTTTTAAATAAAATTAGACAACATCAACAACGTTAGGCACACAGTATACGGATGAATAATGGCATGCACTCCATTCATAATCCATATTCCCAAAATCATTGTCCAATATCAAAAAGCTACTAAAAGGTTGTGAAAGCTGTTAGTTCCAATGCAAAAAAGTCAACCAAGCAATCAAGGAATTCATTAACATCCATCACCCTATAGTCGAACCATCACTCCCTACAGTCAATGAATTCGGACGGTGTCCGACGGGAGTAGAGTCGATCTTGTTTTCGCCCTGTAGGTGGTTTAGGCTCACCTTGAGCTATCTCGGCTAATCTCTGCCTAAATTTCTTTGCAAGCGCCACGGGAATAATGTCATCGACAGCATCTTCTATGTTGACTCTAAGCTTCTTATCTGAAATGGCCCAAACAACACATAATGAACAGAGTTTAAAGAATGATTAATGCATATATAACAACATATTATGCTTAAGTCATAATAAATAATGACTTAAGTATGTTTCTTTACCACCACAGCTAATACCAGTAGTAATGGTTAATATTCCGACTATAAAGCATATATCATGGTACATAATGCACAGTTTAAGTTCAATAATGCACATAAAAATTTTTCTTGAAACTAGTTTGTAAAAAACACAATACACTACATACACCTCTACAATGCACCATATACTGCAACATATGCTATTATTCTTTTACATAATGCATTGTATATTTAACAAGACAACATCAGATGAGATAAATCGGGATAAATACGTCCAGCAAGACAAACATGATGCATTACGAACAATTAATGAATAAAACCCTACCCATAACAAACATGATGCATTCAGTCATAACAAATAATGACTTAAGTGTGTTTCTTAACCACCACAGCTAATACCAATAGTAATGCTTAATATTCCGACTATAATGCATATATCTTGGTACATAATGCACAGGCTAAGTTCAATAATGCACATAACAATTTGTCTTACAACTAGTTGGTAAAACACACAATACACTACACACACCTCTAAAATGCACCATATACTGCAACGTATGCTATTATTCTTTTACATAATGCACTACATATTTAAAAAGACAACATCAAATAAAATAAATCGGGTTAAATACGTACAGCAAGACAAACATGATGCATTACGAACAAATAATGAATAAAACCCTACCATAATACAGAATATAAAGCAAATAATGATCATTGTAAATGCACGTTTAATCATTTTCTATCTAATCATCAAACAGATTCCTCTGCAACAAACCAATACAACCAATGACCAATGTTAAAAGCAACATAATGCATACATCATGATACATAATGCACTGTCTAGCCTACAAAATGCACACAGAATTCTTACATACTGTATTCTGCAGCACAATATCTACTCTACATAATGCACAATTTAAAACACGCAATGAATCTCCAAACATATACATAATGCACTAATTCGAACAAACAATATATGTATATACTCTTAAGCACTACACATCTAAATACCCCTAAAATGCATTCTTTACTGCAAGTCATGAAACTAGACATCTAAATAATGCTATGCATATTCATAAAAAGTGAAAACACAGACAAAATTTTAACGAAGCAATTGACCTCAACACATTTACATAACATGGTCCAGTAATCCCCTTTTTACACTGTATAATGAGCAACAAATAGACATGCAAGTAGCAATCCTCACAAACAATAGATACGATATTGAAAAGCACAACCAACGAGTGAAATATACCTGCATCCTGTGATGCTTGAGAGCGCGGACGACCTCTTTTTGGCATATTTGATTTGACATAAACCAAAAAATATAAGATACCTGAATCGAGTCGTGGTTAACTCAACACAATGTCCAGCACTGATAATCAGAGACAACCCTAGACGAATAACTAGGTAATTCTGATTTGCAACAGCCTGGGCATATGCAAAGTTGAATGTTTTACATTTACATACCTGCGAGATTTGTTGAATATTCGACGAAACGCGTCAACGCTTGTCGATTTGTGGCCGATGTAACCACCAGTGGAGTGTAATCGCCGAAATCTGGGGCGGAGGCTGTCAGTTCATCAGCTTTGGCGAACGACTAGGGTTTTAGAGAGTGGAGGGAGTGGGGAGAGTCGAATCTGCTGCTGGAGTAAAGAAGGAGAAAAATGAGGAGTCGGGTGATTGCAAATAGCTTAAAATTCGCGATTGCCAAAAATATGGCGGTTCCATTTTCCCAACTTTACTATATTACCCCCATAATGCACAACGAAAGGTACTATAATGCAACGCGGAAATAATTATTAAGGATTAACGTGGTCCGTTGATTGAAATGATCTAACGGTTATTAGTAAGAAGAGAAAAGGATCTTAGAGTGGAAAAGGAGAATAGTGCTCCCCTATATATATATATATATATATATATATATATATATATATATATATATATATATATATATATATCTAACTCACTAGTAGCTCTAGTCTTATTGGTTGTAGCACCGTATAGATCTTGCAACTGTGATACTACGTCTGGATCAATCACAACATTGCTATAGTTCCCGCCACCAAAATCAAATGTAGAAGGACTAGGAGGAGCACGTACCTGGTGAGTGGTGTTATACCACATTTCATATTCCGCATAGAGAGCACGAAGTGCACTATCTAACCTTAGTTTGATTTAATCAACATTCGGAAGACTTAGTTCGAAGCCTTCTCCTCTTGTCAAGCTCATTTCGTGAAGTTGAGAAAAAATCCAAATCGTGCAAACAACCATAGTACATGTCTAAAATTTTATGAACACCATGCAACTTTCACTTTGGATCCAAGCATTTTGCAATAAAAAACACATTTGGAATACGCGCAAAATATTTCAACCATTTTTCAACCATATAAAACAAAATAGCATTCAACTCTATGAAATGAGTATTTTTCACACATGTCTTAAAACCAATTGTCACATACATGCAATGCTCCAAAACGCGCACAGAAGTAGGATAATAACCACCGGATAACTCAACAGTGACATTTTTTAAAGCTTGGATTAATCGAAACAAATCCATGCTGTGGTCCTAACAAGAGGATATCAAAAGCAAATCAGAAGGAACATGCGCGGCAAGTTCTAAAAAAATCACATAAATATTCAATGTGGTTCAAGGTCGACTCCAACATATCGTATGTCGAGTTCCAACGAGTTGAAACATCCAAACGAAAATTGGTGTACCTGCACTGCTTGCTATGACAATATTTCTTCCAAGCTCTGCCAATAGGAGCTTTGTTATTAATCATCTTAACAGCATTTCTAATAGGATCAACATACTTTTGCCACAAATCGATCGCATCTTGAACACAAAAATTCAAAATATGAGCAATACATCGCACATGAAAATATTTGCCATCAATAACAGGAGAACATGCACAGATGAGTTCATCTATACTAGCAGTGTTTAGTGCTTTACATTATCAAAACCAACAGAAAAAATTTTATTGATCAATTGAAATTCATTCAAAACTCGAATGATCAATTGAGCAATTGCTTGTGCAGTGTGTGGTGCGGGAAATTCCCGAAATGCAATCAAACGTTTGTTCAAAGTCCAACTGTGATCAACGAAATGCACAGTGATGCCCATATATGAAATTTTGCAAAAACAATCAGTCCACACATCAGAGCAAATCGAAACTTTATGACCCAAGTTAACAATAAACGTACCTAATTGCGCCTTCTTTTCGAAGCATTGTCTAACAACAGCTCGAGTCATACAAGTTCGACTCAAATTTCTTGCAGCAGCATTATAAACTTGTCACATACTCGACTCAAACGCATCGTTATCAAAAGCATTGAACTGAAAATGTTTCATCACAACAAATCTAGACATCACATTAAGAGCATTTTTGTGATCATATTTTAAAAGAGTAGTACTCATACCTAATGTTTGGGATGAATCCGTCCCACTCCCGGTCCCGACTCCATATTGAAAGTTGAGTTGAGTTTGGGTTGGAGGCTTGGAGCGATACCAGACTCGACCGGATGCGCTTTCTCCATGTGACGGGGTAAATGTATCATATCCCCCACCCTTTCGTAATGTGTATACGTTTTTGCAATAATTGCAATACACATTATAAATGTCCAAATCGGTACTATCTCATACCTTCTTGAAATGTTTCACCATGATGTTTGAGGTTAAAGACCTTTCAATTGGTTTAGGAGGTTGAGGAGGGTGTCCACGACCACGATCACGACAACTCCTTGGTGGTGGTGGGGGTGGCATTTCTTCTTCTTCTTGTTGTTGTTCCTCTTCTACCTCTTCCTCCTCCTCGTCATCATCATCTTCGTCATCAAGATTCACCGGGGTTACAATTTGTTGAGAATAGGCACCGGGACCGGGAGCACCACTACCACTGCCAACATAAGCATCGCCACCACCATATCCACGTCTGCCTTGGGATTGAGAGCGAGAGAGAGCAATGGCATTGGCCATATCTTGCTCTTCTCGACTCTACAAAATAATATCTGTAGTGTAAATATCAAATAGAATTATGAACAATAATGTAATGTAATTCATAATTAATAATATTAGTAGATAATAATTATTAACATGCCACATATCCATGTTCCTTTGAGAAATCTCATCAATAACGGATTTTCGACTTGGCCTCTTGGACTTTCCCTTTCCCTTATCAACACGACCTTCTCGGGATGAAGACATCTTGATAGTAACAAATTATATAGTAGAAATATGGAATTATATTTTTTTTTTGTTTTAGCAATTGAGAAAGACAACTTATATAACTACTGAACAAGTATAACAATGCGTAATATAAGAGTAGCACTTGAATAATTCAAATGTAAGCACAATAGCACAAATGAGAAATGAGAGACAAAGAGAGAATTGGAAGATTGAAGAGAGAAGTTGTTGTCAACACAAGAGTGAGGTAAATGTAAGTGAGGATAGAAGGGGGTATTTATAGATAAAAATGGGGGGGGGGGGAGAATGGATCAATTTGAATTCAAAATCAGAATTAAAAAAAATAAATTGAAAATCGGACAAAACCAGCAGTTTTGGTCAACAAACCGCCTGACTACCTGCATGAAACATCCAATCGGCGCTGCAACGTGTCAGCCTTGTGTTCCGCACCGGAACCGGGAAACCGCCGTTTCACGGTTAACCGTTGGCTCCGGTCAAAAAACCGTCTGAAATAGCTGCTCCTTGACTGCCAACGACTGACGCCTCGAATACTTCGCCGGAACCGTCCGGAACCGGCGGTTCGGTGACGGTTTCGGTTCATAAAATCTTGAACCGGAACCGGCCCGCAGTTCCACATATGGTGGTTCTGGTTCGTAAAAAATGTCACGGTTCCGAATATTCAGAACCGGAACCGGCGGTTACGATTCCGCGGTTAACTGCCGGAACCGAAAACCTTGGGCATGTCTAACTATAGAGGTTAAATGTTTATTATGCTGGGTCCACTAATGGTAAATAGTGATAAACAAATGGTAATAGTTGTAATTAATGGTTATATTGGTTGTATGGGGTATTATTACTAAAAATGGAATAGGTCACTAGTTTGTGATGGGGTAAAAAACCTTCTTGTTACTATTTTTATTTTTTATCTAGATAATATTGGAGTGTAATTAAATTGATTACATTAAAATAAGTAGTTTATAGTATTAGTTAAATGAATTACAAGATTTTAATAATGATTTATTTTTAAATATATATAAGTAATAATGAGCCTATGATATTGGTCATAGGATATTTTAATTTATCAATATGTGCAGTTTTTGCAATCCAATAATCATGACATTGGGATGCAATGATCAATATATGAGATGACTAGTATTGTAACTTTATTGAACCGTGCGTCGGCTAAGCCTCAATTAATAGTCTCCCTATGAAATATTCTGATTAAATTTAAATTATACAGAAACCTAAGTTATAATTTGTTCTAGTATAATAAATAAGGTGCTTAGCCTTAGACAATTCTAATATAGGTGACTCCATAAAATGTTTGCCGAGAAGTTTATGAGCCAGTACAGAACACCTTGAAACGCCTTGTATTGATCTAATTGTCGAAGCATTATGTTGTTATGTAAACTAACAAATTTGAGCAAAAAAAAAAATCTAACAAATTTGAGCAAAAAAAAAATCTAACAAATTTGAGCAAGTAACAACAAAAGTTCATTTCTTTAAGTAATACTACTAGGAATTTAAATTATGCAATTTTTAGTATTCAATTAATGTAATATTTGAATTCTAATGTAATGGTTTCTGAATTTTAAATTAGCATCAGTATGGATGCCCGAGCACGCACTTGCATGTTTGCATATTGTTCTGTTGATCCCATTGATGCACATGCTTTCTTCTCCTCTGATAATGTGACACATATTGATGGATTTTATTTTCCTTTATAAATCAGGAAATAGAATTAAAATAATTATACCGAAGGCAAGAATTGTCTTCGATTTTGTTTAAATTGAGTATTTTTTATTAAATAATTACTTATGTAGTATTTTTTATTTCAATAATGTAATTTCAGTTTTTGAATTAAATTTAGTAATGTTATCTTTTTAATAAATCAATTCAATTAGAAATTATTGTATAAATAAAAAAAATGAAAATTGAGAAACAAGAAACATACATAAATAGTCTAATGCTCAATGGCAGTGAATAGTGTGAAAAAAGCATGTGAATATAATGCTCAAATAATTAGTGCTTTTAAGGGGTTGTGAATGTTTTAAAGAGGTGAATGGATGGATGACTTCAATTTAAATTTTGATAATTATGGCCCAGAATGTTAAATAAAAAGTGCTTCTCGTGATCTTATGTTTGCAACTTGAAATTTTGTTCTCTTGTGAATTTGATTCTCATTAAATGCCCTGCCCCTAACTTTAATCCATAATTTCCCTTTTGTAACAATATTGTCCTACCTTTGTTGTTTGTTAGCAGGCCAAAAATCCACAGACTTCATTTTCCCCCAAACAGGTTTCACTGTTATTAGCAACTCTTACAAGATGTTGATGTATAAATGGGAAGATAATATCAATCATGTCATTCTAATTAATTGGGAATTAATATGCACCGTTAATTTTCAAATAATCATAGTTAGTATGCAGTCATAAATATGCACCGTTAATTTTCAAACATTTTCAAATTAATATGCACTCTTACAACATATTTATGACTGCATAGAATTGTGCTTGCAACGTACCAACGGGTGCAATTGTGACTTAAGTAACACATTTATTTTACAAATTAACTTAGTTTGAATTCTTTTTTTGCTTTTAGTACCAGCAACCAACTCTATTAATACTCACTTGCACTCTTTTTCAACACATGTTAGTTTTAAAAATGTTTTTGTTTGTTTTCCAACTAAATAACAAACTATTCCCAAGAATTGTTTATTCGATATATGCTTAGGCTTAAAATATTAAGGGAATGCTAGTTTGATTTCTCGAGGAAGTAGTAGAAATTAAGCTCGATAAAATCTTTTAACATTTGTGTTGATTCCCTTCTTTGAAATTGCGTTTTGATGAAATGCTTTGAAATGATTCCCTTCTAGACAATATAATAATGAAATATATTTATAAAAATGAAATTAGTCCAGACCAAAATTAAGATAGAGTTGCATATTATGTTAGAAATTTATGTAAATTCATTTTTTGTCATCCAATACTGAACAAACCAAATTCCACTCCAGCCAAAACAATCAAGTCAACATCAAAACACCAGCTCATGATAATAAAATCCAATCGAAAATCAACACCAATTACAAACACAGGAACTTGGCATCTAAGTCAACCAAAATAACCGAAAAAAATCAAAATCAGCCATTCGAAAAATAGGAACATGGCACAACCAAAACAATGGGAAAAAATATAAAGCCAAGAGCAATAAAAAATGTCATGATCAAAGAACTAGCCAAATTCAAAATCAAAACAAAGAAACACCAATCGCCCAAAATCAAGATAAAGAAACAACGACGACTAATTAAGGCTTAGATCATAAGTATATGTGACAAAGCGAGCAAAGAGTGTTTCATTAATTCATGCCATGCAATACAAATCAATAGTTGCATACTATGAACATGTCACACGAGCAACTTCCCCTAGATACACGCCGAGCTTTTTTATGATAAAAACTCGCTTGAACGAGGAACATCGCAGCTGCGTTAATCCAAACAAACAACAATGATCGATCAAAATCAACATCAGTCATCAAAATGGTTAGATATAGAATCACACTTCAACGGATACTACTATGAGTAATTAATTATAAATGGGGTTTGAACACTATATATATATATATATGTATGTATCAATTGCAAAAGGTGCGATGCACTTTATGGTGTATATGAATTAGTTGTATTTGAATTTGAAGATGGGTGAAAAAAATGGATGGACTGTAGTGTTATCTGGAGAAGAGGGAAGTGCACAATGGATGGACCATGCTCCAATCTGTCAAGCGCCCCAATCCATGTGACAAACTCTGACCCCATTGGAAACTACACTACAACAACAATCATGCACATTCAACTCTCAACCCTCAAGCCCTTTTGTTTTTTTATTCAGGTCTTTTTGTTCTTTTTTGTGTCTATATTTAATGCTACTTTGGAATAAAATCAATCACCTTCTTTCTGTACCTTCATTATCCCCCTACCTTTATTTATTTATTTCCATGATAAGATTATATTTTAACAATGATGGAATTTTGTAAAAAATGGAATTCTGTTCATATGGTTATATTAAGGAGAATTGAACCGAATTTCAATATTTTAAGATCAATTTGTACTATTTTTAAACTTAAATAACCGATTCTAACAAGCATTATAAATTCAATTTTATTGTCAAGTATTTTATTTGAAAACAAGATAATTTGATATAAAATGCATAATATGTTTTCAGATACAGCCCATTTATCATTAATTAATTGTACAAAACTTACAAGTTAGTACATACCAATTTTATAATCTGTACATGAGATTTTCTAACAAAGTAGCAAACCGGCAAGTCCAGTTGTCTCAGGTCCAACATTGATATGTCAACAGTATATTAACAGATATCTCAGGTCCATCATTGATATGTCAATGGAAACCAGTTGGATCAAATTCTTATTGATTTTAGATTCAAATAACTCCAATTACAGATTCAAATACGAGAGGAGGAATAGAACACTCTGAAAAAGGTGGAGAGAAATAATAGTAAAGTGTTGTTAGTGGAAAAATGAGACTCGCCACGTTAAAAGAAAAAGCTTACTATAAACAGAAAGAAATTAATTTTGGTGGACGACCTAAAATGAAAAAAAAAATAGAACTATTTTTCATGGACGGAGGTTGTAGGAGACAACAAAATCATACTTAAAAGTGAGAAGGTCAATTCAAATTGAAATATATGGGTTGATTCAAACAGTCTGCTAAGTTTAGAAAGTTAAGAGTATGAAATTTCTAATTAGATAAAATTCTAATATTGTACTATCTTTTATGTTATTCACAAATTTAATTTGCTAAAGTTTTTTATTATCAGTCCACTTTGCATAAACAAGTACATGCAGATGCAGGGTATTTGACTTTGTGTGTAGTAATTGTTTATATTTAATATAAAATGAAATTGAGAAAAAAATGGAGAATAGAAAGACGAAAGAGAAATTAAATAGATGAGGGGAAAAATAGGGAAAAAAAGAGAAAAGGGAAGAGAGAGTAATAAACATTAAGGCAAATTATCAAAAAAATTTATGAAATTTGTTCGAATTATGAATAATCTCGTCACTTTGACATTTTTTCTCATTTTATTGTTCCATAATCTATGATTATATCCCATGGTCTATGGTTGCTACTGCTCAGATTTTCATTTTTACATGTGGTTTTCTACATAAATTTATTAAGAGAAACATTTTATATGTGGTTTTAACTAATTTATTAACTAAATAGAACGACTAATTGGATAATTATTGGTTATTAATAAAATAAAAGTTACTTTAGTGTCACTAAGCAATAATTTAAGATTAATTAACCGATGAGATTACTAAAGACAATCTTGATTACCTTGTTACTAAATTCGTAGTGAGCGTGAAGTCTTTATATCCTTACAAAAAGTCGGTGCTTTCATCAAACCTCCGAACCCTATTTAAACTTAAGATTCAGATAATTTCACTTAATTCTTAACTCTCTTCGAAGCCCTCTGCTGTCTACCGACGTTCACCCTTCATCTTCGAAGCCGCTCTCTCACGAACTTCCTCAGCATGTAAGTATGGTGATAGGATAAACCTCCTATCGGGCTGATCGGCGTCCGTAGATTGATGATCGATAAATATTTGTCGTGGGCGGGTGCCCGTCGAGCACGACGGTTTTCTCACTTGGAGAAGAGAATGAACGATAATATTGATATTCTTGATTGATTTCTCAAATGATTACAATAACTCCTATTTGTCGCGGACCAGTTGTTAAGGACTTAATTCCTTAACGGAGATCGGCAGCAGTCTGCTCGGTGATCAAGGGATTTTTCCGGCTTCTCGAGAGGAGATCGGCGGTGGTTCTAGTGTCTTGCTGTGTGCGGAACTCCTCCGTCGGGCAGCGAGTAAACTAGGGTTACGAGAATATTTCACAATCTTGTGGGCAAAATAATATTTCATTCATTGATTGCATAAAATGATACCAAGCTCTCCTGTTTATAATACTAGAATACTACTAATCTAACTTATAGAATAAGAAAACAAAGATATGGAAAAGATTTGGGGAATAAAAGATAACTAAATAATTGTGATTTCCTAAGATATAGAGGATCGTATCAACTCCCCCATGGTTAAAATCCGCCTTGTCCTCAGGGTGGAAACCACGAAGCAACGACGAGAGTTGACAGCAAAAGCGTTGGCGAGGCGTCGCCTCCTGGATCAAACACACACCGGGCAGCTGAGCGTGTCCCTTCATCACCTCCATAAAAAATCAACGAAGGCAGACTGATGTGGTCATCCAAATTCAATGCTAAAATGGAAAGCTCTGCCACACGTCCTTGAATGATCAAACAGGGCTTATTATTTCGTGGAGGAATCAACCTTGCATCGGCGTCGAGCGATGGTAATCGAGGATTCATGCTTGTAATATCAGTGACATTCAAATCCCCACTAAATTCCGGAGCAGTATTGAAGACAACATGGTTTGCATGCATGTGTAGCTCTATGTGAAAGGTCTCCGTGGCAAAAAAGCACTTGATTACTTCTTCATACGGAAGCTCCTTCTTGCTATCACGTAGATCCGATTTTGCTATCTGCAGAGCAAGAAATTCTCCTTTTTGATTGCTGAGACTGACACATATACTAGGATCGAATGCGCGCACGGTGATCATTTCGATCATCTTAAGTATGTCACTATCTTCATCGTCTTTACTCTCAACTAAACCCTTCGGTCCCATCCCATTCTCTTTCCATTTATCTTCAACAATGTTCTTTTCTCCCACAACATCATGAGAACAAGGCACAACTTTATTTATCAAACCATACTCACCAGCCTTTTGCATATTCATTTGCCACTCCTTTGGCCTCGAGCTCGGGACAGCAGCTTGCGGAAGACGATTAGAGGCCAACAATGGAGTTGTCTCCGGTAGCGGTTGCAAGGGCTGGAGAGGGCCTGGAGTGGAGTAGGGAGGCAGCTCCAAGGGCTGTGCTGGACTCGACTGCAGCGGGTGATTTGATCGCGGCAGCGGCAGTGGCGGCTGGTAGGGTTGGTGGATCTGGTTTACAGCAGGGGTGGCCATTAGAGGGGGTGACGCGCTGGGGTTTGATCGGATTTGGTGCGGTGTCATGGTGGAGCCGTTGATTCATTGGGGACTAAACGCGAAGGCCCAAAAGAAGCCTCATTATTTCTTGATGGAGGATATGCCATCTTTCGGAGTGGTGCAGAAACATGGGGCTGATCAAGATCGGGCTCGGCCTGCGGTAACGTTCGGAATTTGCTAAACCGGCGATTTGTGGCATCGAACCAAGTTTCTATCTTGTCAAATGCTTCCAATAAGCAGTCTAACTTTGCGTTAATCGGGTCCTCCGCTTTGGTGGCTGGACGAGGGTGATATTGAGGCTGCCACGAGCGATATCGGGCGTAGGAGTTTCGCGGCTCGACGTATGAATCTGGGACCATACCTGGATCACGATACGGTGGTGGATAGCAGTTATCAGTTCGTTGTTGGGGCGGATCCCAACAAGTGGGGCGGCGCGTCTGGACAGACCCCATTCGGTGAGGTTGCGGTGGACCGTAGGGTTCACGCCTGTACCTGGGTGGTGGCTGATCATAGGACAAGCGTTGATAACGGTGATAGCCGGCATAGTCGTATGACATGTTGACGGACTAAAGATATGATGTTTTCTACGAAGGAAGGGGGAAGCTTATGTTTGGTGGTTTTCTTCCTTGTTTTTGGATGAATTGGACGAAGAGGGTCATTCTTTTCTTTTGGGTGGTAAGGTATGGGTTATGGATAATGGTCTGACTTCCACGCGGCGCACAGGAATCCTTCCCATCGGGCTTTGCAGAAGTAGGATTGTCCGGCGGCTAGAGCTCGGCGGACAGGCTGGACTCGGCAACCAAAGCAGGTGCTGTGCGCGGAATGTTTTCCGTCGGGCAGCAGTGGAGCTTTGATTCGAGATGGTGGGAGGGTCAGCTCTCAATGAAAGCACCAATTTGATAGGATAAACCTCCTATCGGGCTGATCGGCGTCCGTAGATCGGCGATCGATAAATGTTTGTAGCGGGCGAGTGCCCGTCGAGCACGACGGTTTTCTCACTTGGAAAAGAGAATGAACGATAATATTGATATTCTTGATTGATTTCTCAAATGATTACAATAACTCCTATTTATAATGCTAATAATAACTTAATGAACAAGAAAACAAAGATATGGAAAAGATATGCAAATCCTAATTTATCTAACTAATAATGCTCGTATCATATGGTTACAAAACCTAAAAATGATAAACTTTGTCATTAACATTCTTTAATTGGTTGTTTTTTTATTCATAATTTTGAAGAATTCGATGATCGTGTTCCATTAGTTCATAAACTTTCTGAGAGTCCTAAAAATCAAACCACTCTTCTTGTTCGACGAAGTGCTTCTACTTCCTTCATGAAGAGGCATGCACAAATTGATTGTTGAAAATTGAAATAGAAGTAATAAGTTTTAATTAGTAGTAAATATTATACCAAATTTTTATACTAATCTCCTTTAATTTCTGTTTCGAGCAATTCCAACTGTTCGCTAGTGTTCGATCGTTTTTTCTGGTTTTCTTAAATTATAATTCTATTTGATATATATCTTGATGTTTTATGTTATTTCACTAGGCCAACTTTATGGTTTAGATGCATTCAATTCATATTGTGATTTCTGATGATTTCTGTATAAATTAATAATTTTATTTAATATCTTGAGTTCAAGATTTGATTTCATGTTATTTCTCTTAGACAATCTTTATGTTTTATGCATTCAATTCATATGAGAGAATGTATGAAACATTGTGATTTCTGATGATTTTATTTTTGTTGTGCTTTCCTCGGTGTAGGGATCAGACTAGGGTCGGATTCACTATAAACCAAGACCTCTTTGTTCTTCATTATAGAGCTCAGTCAAACTCTAACCATGCGACTGATTTACAATTCAAGATTTACAAGAAACTTGAATACAGAAAGAACAATCTAGCTATTACAACTAGAATAGAGTTGTTCCCACTTCTTGAGGCCTCCTCTACCTGTACACTCAAGTAACTTGTCAGTAACAAAAGAAAGATCCTCTCAGATCTAAGACAGTTACACAAGAACAAGAAATATGCAGAAAAACACAAGGAAGACAGATCTATGGCTCAGCCACCCGCCGATGACACAAGCCTATTCTCCAGAACCCAGATCCAAGGGAGCACGACTGAATCTACCAGTGATTAACCTCACACTCCAGATTACAGCACCAACAAGCTCCTCAACACCAGATCTACCACCTCCGAGAACAAACTCACACGGAAACACTTACACCTAAAACCCTAGTTTCCACCAACGCATCAGCAACCGAAGTGGTTGCCTTCTCTGGAACTGTAGCAAGATCTACAACACTTTCAATTGTGCAAGATCACAAAGAAACCGCCGGAGAACCGTCGGAGAAGGAAGCAGAAAGGAAGAATGAGAGGAAGCTTGAGAGTTTCGAGAGAGAGAGAAAGAGAGTGAGTGTTAAAGAATGAATGAAACGAAAGGACTCACCTCTCACATAACAAGCACACACCACAATCCAACGGCTGAGAGCCATGATCCGGGTGGGAGTACATGTGGCTACATCCGGAGTGGAAGGCATAAGTCTTGGGCCAAGCCCAAATCAGCAACATAAGGGCCACAGATAAAACCAGCCCAAATGAAAGTCCATCACCAATATTCAACACTCAGTGTATATAATTCAAGTACTACAATTTCAATGGCTGGAAACCAAACTCAAACAATGCGGTGCAATTCCCTCACAAGCCTGCTACGAACAACACAACTCGTTGTTCTTTGAAGTTCAAAGTAACTCCGTTGCTGTGACTCCAATGGTGGAAAAAGCAGAAGATGGACACCAATGTGACAGTTGAGTGCAGTCAGCTTTTGAAAGGATTGATGGATCGAAGACTAGCACGGGCGTTCACTAGGCCAGTCGATCCAGTGAAGACTCCTCCTGATTACTTCAAAATGATCAAGAATCCAATTGTTGGATTCTGGGATTACAAGAGATAAAAGCCGGGCGTAATACAACCTAAAAGAAGAAACAGAATTACAAGGAAAAATCGAAACAGTAAACCGTAATGAGTATTTTAGCCGAGTCGAGGAGTCCTCTTTCTGCAAGACGAGATACGCCCTGGTAGTGCTCTCGGATTGGCGTTTCGTCCCCAAAGATAAAAGGACTACGTCTCTGGTGAAGCAACACCGCTATCAGCAGAGCTCCAGCGAACTGGATGGAGGAGAGGGCAGAGCTTTCGACAGAAAAACAATGCAGAGAGGGAGAGAGCTTATGAATTGGTGTAGCAATGCAAGGAATGACTAGCCTATTTATAGGCTCAGTCCACTGCAGGGTCAACCAACCATGATGGCTGTCATCAATGCGAGGCTGTAACCGCCGACCGTTACAAGGCGTTACGAGAGCTGGAGAGGCTGACCCTGGACGGACGTATCGGGACACGCTGCGCGTCTAGGTTCGTTCACGGCGTAGACTTCATCACGTGTCAGCCATGTAGGCTTTACCGTGTCATACAAACTAGATGTCATCCCGCTTGGCTCGCTGACGTGGAAAAATTAGTGCTCTAAAAAGAACTAGACCAGCCAGCCTTGGGTCGAAGCCAAGCACCGAGCTCCATGACCAGGCCCAAAGAACAGTCCAAAGACCACCCAAAGACCAAAGGACAAGGAAAAGGACATGCGTCTAGGTTCGTTCACGGCGTAGACTTCATCACGTGTCAGCCATGTAGGCTTTACCACGTCATACTGATGAGGTGTCATCCTGCTTGGCTCGCTGACGTGGAAACGTTGGTGCTCTAAAAATAACTAGACCGACCAGCCTTGGGTCGAAGCCAAGCACCAAGCTCCATGACCAGGCCCAAAGAACAGTCCAAAGACCACCTAAAGACCAATGGACAAGGACAAGGACACAGGCAAGGGCTCGAGGCTCGCAGCACGCGGAAGGGCGGGCGGCGGCGGTGGCGCGCGCGCGTGCGCGCGTGTGGGCTCTACAGCCCATCTTAGTCCACTAGAATTATTACATTTAATAATCCTACTTATTAAATACTTGTTTAATAAGCTTGTTATTTTCAATGTGGGATAATTAACTCTTAATTAATCCCATGAGTTCTATCATAGCTCATTTAATTAGCTAGCAATTTTGAGCGACTTGAATCCATTATTTCTCACTCATCGGGAATCGGATTTGAGAAAATGAATATACCACGGTCATCTATTCCAAACGTAGATCGACTCTATATCATTTAATTTTACAAAATTAAATTTCTCATTGGAAATATTATTGGTCAAAGTCCTTTAACCGGGCAACGATTCCAACAATCCCCCACATGAGTGGAAATAGCCAAATGCATATGCATGCAAACACAAGCTCAACCCTCGAGAGGTATATAAGCATAAGGATAGGTAGTTGTTGGCTTTGAACCATCCATAGTCAACACCATCGGCTACACATGCGGCCTAGTAGCGCGATGCTTTGAACTATTCCTCCACGGCGTGCACCGAGACAATGGTGTTAACACTTAAACACCTTAACCTCATCTGTTCTCACGTTTTGTGTTATTTGAAGTGGCCACACTTCGCACCGAGACAATGGTGTTAACACTTAAAGACCTCAACCACACTTCTCGAGGAGAACTCAATCTTCTCGAGATCCTTAGGAGTGATTAAAAGTCATAGACTTAGCCTCACCACTCGCAAGTTTTCCAACACTCTATTGCTCTCTAGGGAATAGATATAGATGAATATTTCACACGAACTCTCATAGCTTAGTTTTCCTATTGAACCAAGTTCTTGGATCTCCAGTCATCATGGTTGGGTTACCACTATGACAATTCTTTAGTTTGTGGATTTCAAACCATTCCTTCTAGCAACTTATTCATTTGATTCGCGGTTTAACCCTTTGATTAGCGGATCCGCTAGATTATCTATTGTAATCACCCATGTTGTGATCAAATATTTCACGGTATTATGTCGTCGACGTATGTGTCGAGACTTACAGTTATAGAAGCCATTGTTTGCCCTTCCAATAGCAGGCGGCTATCACAGTGGATCAACACTGGAGGCACTGGCTTAGACCAACAAGGAATATATTCAAGGAAGTTCTTAAGCCACTCAGCTTCTTCCCCAGCTTTATCTAAAGTTATGAATTCCGATTCCATGGTTGATCAGGCTATACATGTCTGTTTCGTGGATTTTCACGAGACAACACCACCCCTAATAGTAAAGACGTGTCCACTTGTTGAAAGTGAGTCTTTATTGTCGGATATCCAATTTGCATCACAGTACCCTTCAAGTACCGGGGGGTATCTCGAGAAGTGTAGCCCATGATTTTGAGTATGTTTTAAATATCTCAAAATCCTTACAAGAGAACTCCAATGCTCTCTGCTTGGATTGCTCGTGTAACGACTCAACTTGTTCATGGCACAAGCAATGTCAGGTCGAGTTCAATTAGTCAAGTACATAATCCACCCGATGACCCGTGCATATTCTTCTTGTGTAATGGGTTGCCTTTGTTCTTGCTCAAGTGAACGAGTTCAATAGGAGTCTTAACCGGCTCGCCATCATAGGCTTTGAATTTTTTCAATATTTTCTCAACATAATGTGATTGTGTTAAGATGATTCCGTCAGGTGTTCTTAGAATCTTCATTCCAAGAATTACATCGGCTAGACCCATGTCTTTCATATCAAAATTTTTCTTTAACATGGCATGTGTATCGTTAATCACTTGAGTGTTACTACCCAAGATTAACATATCAACAACGTATAGACACACTATAACATGACCGTTATCAGTGCTCTTAATGTAGACACATTTGTCGCATTTGTTGATTTTAAACCCATTTGATAACATCACATTATCAAACTTCAAGTGTCATTGAAACGGCTTTGTTTCAATCCATATAGGGACTTCACAAGTTTGCATACCTTTTTCTCTTGTCCAGGTACTACAAACCCTTCATGTTGTTCCATATAGATTTCATCTTCTAATTCACCATTTAGAAACGCAATCTTTACATCCATTTGATGAATCTCAAGATTGTGTAGTGCAGCAATAGCGAGAAGCACTCGGATAGATGTAATCCTCGTTAAAGGTGAATAGGTATCGAAGAAGTCGTGTCATTCCTTTTGTTTAAAGCCCTTACTACCAGTCGGGCCTTATATTTGTCAATTGTGCACCTTAAATATCCTTTTAAGGACCCATTTGTATCCTAAAGGTTTCGCACCTTCAGGTAGATCAACCAACACCCAAGTGTGGTTTAGCATAATTGAATCAATTTCGCTTTGAACAGTTTCTCTCCAATGTAGCTCGTCTGGGTCATCAAAAGCTACTTTTATTAATGTTGGTTCTTCATCCAACATAAAAGCAATTTAGTTAGGACAATATGTTTTTGGTGTTCTGACCCTACTACCACGTCTTAGTGCTGTATCATTTGGATCGGGCCTTGCAAGCTTGCGCGATTCAGGTTCTTCATCCACTGATTTAGAACTAGTGGCTTCATCTTCAATTCTTGTCTCAGAATTGGTTGTGACTTCTTCTTTGTCTTTGCAAGGAAATGTATTTTCAGGAAATACGACATTCCTTGACTCGATTGTTGTTCCTACTGTTATAGTCGATATTTCAGACTTGTGAACAATAAATTGATATGCACTACTGTTAAGTGCATATCCAATGAAGAACAATCAACTATTTTAGGGCCAATTGTAACTCTTTTGGGCGGGGAACCATCACCTTCGCCAAACACCCCACACTTTGAGGTATTTGTAGGATGATTTTCTTCTTTTCCACAACTCATAAGGAGTGATGTCTTTTCTTTTGAGTGAACTTTTGTTTAGGATATAGTTGACTGTCAAGATAGCCTCCCCCCCCACATGTTCTGGGGCAATCCTGAACTAAGTAGCAGCACGCTCATCATCTCTTTTAGAGTTCGTTTTTTGCGTTCTGCAACACCATTAGATTGTGGTAAGTATGGAGCAGTTGTTTGAGGAATTATACCACTTGCGTTACATAACTTCTCAAACAGGGCTACATATTTTCCTCTTCTATCACTTCGAATCGCTTTGATTTTACAACCAAGTTGATTCTCAACTTCGTTCTTATAATTTTTGCACGCTTCAATTGCTTCATCTTTACTTCTTAAAAATCAAATGTAGCAATAACTTGTGCAATCATCTATGAAAGTGATAAAGTACTTTTTACCACCTCTAGTTTGCACGAGCCTTAAATCTCATACACCCATGTGAATTAATTCAAGGGGTTTTATTTTCCGTTCAACCGAGTGAAACGGTAACTACGTCATTTTAGCTTCAAGACATATTTCACATTTGTCTTGGGTATCCACTTCATTAGCCTTTAGTAAATCTAAATTTACTAATTTTTTAATGGCTTTTGAATTTACATGTCTCAATCTACAATGCCACAAATTTGAACACTCAGTCAAGTAAGTGGAAGTAGATGTTTTATTATTATTAGCCAATAGCTTCGGGACAAGGCGTATAGCCACACTAAGCTTGAAAAGTCCATCGGATACATAACCTTTTCCGAGTGACTTTCCAAACTTGTACAATGCAAACCTATCAGACTCAAATACAAATTTAAACCCCTTATTCACTAATATTGATCATGACACTAGGTTCTTGCGGATGTCCGAGACGTGCATCACATCCTTCAAAGTGATTGAGACCCCAGACGTCATCATGAGAATCACGTTGCCAATGCCGAGGACTTTGGACGATGCTTGATCCCCATGTTGATCTTCCTCCCTTCAACAGCAGTGTAGGAGAGAAACTTGCTTTTGTCGGAGCAGGCATGAGCAGTAGCACCGGTGTCAATGTACCAGCCACCCTTGTTATCAACAAGGTTCACTTCCTCGGTGACCACAACAATGAGGTCATTCTCATCTCAGTCCTTGAACTCCTTTTCGATGATGTGGGCAGTCGGCTTCTTTTTCTTGCTGCGGCAGTCTTTGACAAAGTGGTCAATTTTGCCACACTTGTAGCACTCTCCTTCAAATTTCTTTGCAGGTTGTTTCCCCTTCCCTTTGTCCTTCTGATTTGGGAGAGGACATTTGTTGAAGGGACCACCCAATTCCAACAAGTTGGCTTTGGCTTAAAGTGGCGTAAAGCCCTTAGCCTTTTGGTCACTTTTGCGCACATTAGCTTCAATGCGCAATTTCACGATCAAGTCTTCAAGGGTCATCTTCTTTCGCTTGTGTTTGAGATAGCTCTTGAAGTCCTTCCAACTAGGAGGAAGCTTCTCAATGATCATGCACCTTGTAAAGTTGTCGGGCAAGGTTATCCCTTCAGCCACAAGTGCGTGGATGAGCATTTCGATTGAACTTGTTCCATGATGGGTTGAGAGTCGACCATTTTGTAGTCCAAGAATTTGGCTACTACAACATTCTCAGTACCTGCATTATTGTCGATACTATACTTCTTTTCTAGGCTTTCCCACATCTCTTTTGATGTGGTTACAACGGAGTATACATTGTACAAACTATCATCTAAAGCACTTAGAATGAAATTTTTACAAATATAATCTCCTTTTCGCCAAGCTTCATAGTCCGCATGACTTCGATCCTTGTCTCTTGATCACTTGGCGCAAGCGGCTCGTCTTCCATGGGAAATTCGCGATGCCCAATGTCGTTAAGTAAAACAACATCTTTTGGTGCCACCTTTTGAAGTCAAATCCTCCAAACTTTTGTAGCTTCTCGGCAGGAGGCATCATTCTTGGTGCCAAAGGTGCCGCAGTTGGTCCATGAAAGGAACCAATCCTGTTGCCCCCGAAGGAGCCAACAACTTGGTTGGGCATAGAGCCCCCACCATTCATGTTGGGCATAGAGCCCGCCATGGTCGCACCGGCCCCGAAGGAACCAGCACCCGTGTTAGACCCGAAGGCCCCAACACTCGATCCAATAAAGGATCCGATGGAACCACTAAAAGTGGAACCAACGACCCACTCGAGGTGGATCCAACAGTGGGCCCAAAGGGGTTCGAAAACCCCCATGAGAGTGTTGATGAAGAGGTGAACCCAGGGGTTGGGATCATCGTCGGATTCGACGACGTGTTGACCGGTCCATTGGTCGACATGGTGGATGGAGTTGCAGCGGCGGTGGTGGCAGCGACAGTGTTGGATTCAGTCGACATCTCCAGCAAAGGTATTAAGTTTCAAAAGTATTTAGGTTCAGTTATGTCCAAATTCCTTCAAAGGCAAGTTATATCTCGTCTTGCGATTGTTGATTTCTAGGATTACAAGAGATAAAAGTCGGGCGTAATACAACCCAAAAGAAGGAATACAAATGAAATAACTGAAACTGAATTACAAGGAAAAATCGAAACAGTAAACCGTAATGAGTATTTTAGCCGAGTCGAGAAGTCCTCTTTCCGCAAGACGAGATACGCCCCGGTAGTGCTCTCGGATTGGCGTTTCGTCCCCAAAGATAAAACAACTACGTCTCTGGTGAAGCAGCACCGCTATCAGCAGAGCTCCGGCGAAATGGATGGAGAAGAGGGCAGAGCTTTCGAAAGAAAAACAATGCAGAGAGGGCGAGGGCTTATGAATTGGTGTAGGAATGTAAGGAATGGCTAGCCAATTTATAGGCTTAGTCCACTGCAGGGGTCAACCAGCCATGACAACAGTCATCATTGCGAGGCTGTAACCGCCGACCGTTACAAGGCGTTACGAGAGCTGGAGAGGATGACCCTGGACGGACGTATCGGGACACGCTGCGCGTATAGGTCCGTTCACGACGTGGACTTCATCACATGTCAACCATGTAGGCTTTACCGCGTCATACTGCCGAGGTGTCACCTACTTAGCTCGCTGACGTGGAAACGTTAGTGCTCTAAAAAGAACTAGATCAACCAGCCTTAGGTCGAACCCAAGCACCGAGCCCCACGACCAGGCCCAAAGAACACCCAAAGACCAAGTCCAAGTCCAAGGACACGGACACGGGCTGGAAGCTCGCAGCGGGGTGGGCGGCGGCGGCGCGCGCGTGTGGGCTTTACAACCCATTTTAGTCCACTAGAATTATTACATGTAATAATCCTCTTATTAAATACTACTTGTTTAATAAGCTTGTTACTTTCAATGTGGGATAATTAACTCTTATTTAATCCCATGAGTTCTCTCATAACTCATTTAATTAGCTCGCAATTTTGCGCGACTTTAATCCATTATTTCTCACTCATTGGGAATCAGATTTAAGAAAGTGAATATATCACGGTCATCTACTCCGAACGTAGATCGACGCTATATCATTTAATTTCACAAAATTAAATGTCTCATTGGAAATATTATTGGTCAAAGTCCTTTGAACGGGCAACGATTCCAAAACCAATGGATTTAGGAACAATAAAACGTAAATTGGAGAGGAATATGTACTCTGCTGCAAATCAGTTTGCTGATGACATGGTGCTGACTTTTGGGAATGCCATGTCGTATCACCCTCCTACGTCTAAACTTTATCGCTGCGCAAGGCTATTGGATTGTAATTTCAGGAGGAGTTGGGAAATATTGGCTCCAAAATTGAAGCTAGTTGTAGAAAATAGTCACCGAGTTATGAAGCCAGCAACTGGTCTGATGAAAGCTCCCATAGATGAAAAACGTGGCAACTAAGGCGAGTATCACTAGAGAAAAAATTGAAGCTCGGACCATGGATTAAGAATGTAAGCTCGGACCATCGATTTGGCACTAACTGAATTCTCTATCAATTTGATCAGATCAAGCCTGAAAAAACAACACTAAGTGGTGTGAACCGGTGTCAAGAACAACTGGAAGCTGCTAGTATGGCCTCTCGTGAGAGAGAAAGAAATGCTGCAAGGATGGCACTAGAGAAGGTACATATAGTTCATTGACTGAAAACATGTGAACTAACAAACTGAATCTTTTTTTATGTTAGTTTTGAGTTCATGCTAACCAAAATCGAAAAATGTTATTCGTATTACAGATTAAAAAGACCGTTGTGATCGATAGTCCTCCAAACTTGCTGAGAGAGATGGATATTCTCTTTGGTTGCTATTCAAATCCTAAGTCATTGGAGAAAATTGGCTTTTGCTTGAAGCAAAACTATGTGAAAGAAGATGAATCCAGAAGAGGGAGATATTGAAACAACCGTATATATTTCCAAGAATGAAGAAAGGAATCATAGAT
Source organism: Salvia splendens (assembly GCF_004379255.2). Classification (NCBI taxonomy): domain Eukaryota; kingdom Viridiplantae; phylum Streptophyta; class Magnoliopsida; order Lamiales; family Lamiaceae; genus Salvia; species Salvia splendens. Next base: position 6,019,013 of record NC_056042.1, read on the forward strand.
AGAAATTCTTTGTATATACATTCATGAATTCCATTGAAATTATTTTACTACTTCTAGTTAGTATTCAGGTAAAACTTTCTTGGGGCCTTCTTGATTTCATGAAATCATGCATAATTTTTGGGTAAATCAATTTTATGTTACATGCAGTCTATCAAGTTGATTGAGTTTTGTTCTTAAGGTGGATTAGCAATTTAGCATGGATCATTAATTCTTTTAAATTTTAGGTCATTGATTTTTTTTATAAATTATTCTTCAAAATAGTAATTTATGTGCGATGTTGGGAATCCAGTGAGACTCGCTCAATGACTCTAAATTTAGCCACAGAAATTGATAATGTCAACACACACACACAAAGCCATAATATTAGCTGCATTAATACATTTTAATGATAAAATGAAGGTAACAAAAGTAAGTTTACGAGTGCCTCTCCTTGTTTCTCTCATCCCAACAATGCCACACTCTCCAACTCTCCCAAACAAAAAAATCATTCCCCAAATCCAAAACGAATCCCTAAAAATGCAGATCATCATCATCAAAAACAAGACCGCAGTTGCATAACCACGAATCGTAAATCCCATCTCCACCGGGGCAATGGCAACAGGCGTGGCCGAACCCTTGCCGCCGTCGACGTCCAACGCACCGACCTACTCTTACCCTCCTGTCATCATCATCCTGACCATCGTCCTCCTGATCTTCTTCTTCGCGGGATTCTTCTCCATCTACTTCTGCCGCTGCTTCATGCAGAACCTCCTGTGCACGTGGCACCTCCGCCGCAGCGCCACGGCGCCCCCGTCGGGCGGGGCCGCGGGGGGTGCGGCTGGCCCGGGGGGCGCCGGGCTGGACCCGTCGATCGTGGAGTCGTTCCCGACGTTCACGTACTCGACGGTGAAGGACTACACGAAGGAGAGGTACGGCGTGGAGTGCGCCATCTGCCTGGTGGAATTCCGGAGCAGCGACGTCCTCCGCCTCCTCACCGCCTGCTGCCACGTCTTCCACCGCGAGTGCATCGACCTCTGGCTCGAGTCCCACAAGACCTGCCCCGTCTGCCGCCGCGACCTCAACTCGCCGCTGCAGTCGCCGGTCAAGTCACCCAGGGTGTCGGTTAACGAGGAGGAGGGCGACGAGGGGGCCCGCCAGGACTTGGACAGCTGCAGCGTAACCATCAAAGAGGAAGACGAGGAGCGGACGAATAAGGTGACGGAGAGGGAGAAGTTCTCGAGATCGCACTCGACGGGGCACTCGATAAAGAGGAATAGGGAAGGGGAGGAGAAGTATACGCTGATATTGCCGGAGGAGGTGAAGTCGAGCATCATAAGTAGGCATAATTCGAGCAAGAGTTGGACGAGTTTCGGTGATTTTAAACATAACAATAATACTAACAGTGTAGCCGTAGCCGAGGCCGAGTCTTCTGGCCTGCCGGCTGGATCAGACCACATAGTATAGCCAATTTTCATCTTTTTTCATTCATTTTGATGTTAGGTTTTAGTTGGAAGAGCTTTCTCATTTTTTTTGTCGATTTTAGTGTAAGATATAAATCAGAGTAAATTAACTACTTCAAAATTGGTCCCGCGGTATTTTGTACTCCTTCCGTCCCCCATTATGTGTTTTGGTTTTCATTTGATCCGTCCTATATTGATTGTCTCATTTCATTTATAACATTTTTGGTAATTGACTCCACATTCTACAAACTTATTGTCACTCATTTTATTGTAAGACTAATACTCTGATACGAAAAAACCCGTATCAATAATAATTGGCGAGAATTCGCCGGATATTGAAGGTCCGTTCGCGGAGAGCCTCTGTCGAGCTACCGATGAATAAAGACGGAAAAGTAAATTGCAGAAAAATAAAAGAAAAACGATAAAAGATAATTATATTTCTTCCATGATTCCTTCAAAAGATAACAAAGACTCCTACTTATAATACTCCCTAACAACCTAACTTAGTGATCGAGAAATAGGAAAGATATGAAAATAATAATATATAAATTAATAGAGATATGAGGATATTCTGTAGATATACTCGTATCAACTCCCTCACGGTTAAAATTCACCTTGTCCTCAAGGTGGAAACCATGAAGCCATGACGAGAGTTAAAAGTCGAAGCTCTGGCGAGGTATCTCCTCCCGGGTCAAATTCACACCGAACAGTAGAGCATCTCTGATGCAATTTTTATTAGCTCTATAAATATCTGCAAGTATACAGAGTAGGAATAGTATAGCTAAAGGTCAGTACTGGATATCGATCAAGGGGAAAGCAAACACAAATTATCTATCTTCTACTAAAACTCAATTACTATATGGAAAACCGGAAAATTGGAAGATTTTTGAAAACACTTAACTTTGAAAACAAAGAAACAACTAATCGCAGATAAATCATAGAGATAAAAGTATAGAGATAAGGGGAATTCCAAGGATGTGCTTTCATATTTATGGCTATACAAATTCCAACTACAACACCCTAGCACAATTATTACTTTGATAGAATGAGTCACCTAGCTTATGCTCATGCGATGCAAACGTTGATTGCGAACATTAAGATTGTCAATCCTAAATATGTAACTCCTAAAAGCTCCTAAGACCCTTATAAAGTCCTCACTCTCAATTGATAGTGTCGTTTTAAAGGAAGCTAATTGTAGTGTCTATTAAGTGGATTTAACTCGCCAACCTCCTCTCACGATTATGTAGCAAGTTATATTAAATCATCACCGAATGTGGCCCTCAAACGTGAAGTATTACAGAACAATTTAAGGAAAAACAAAGTAAGAACAAACGGATATTAAATAGAAATAGAAATCGTATAAACCAATAAAAGTTACTAACACATCCCTAGAATCCTACGAATTTAGTTACACATGATTGAATAAACTAAAAACATAGATTGAAGGGAAGACAATGAAAACATAAGAACTAAAGTAATAAAACCCAAAGGTTGAATCCTTATAGCCTTGATGATCTTGAATCCTTCTTCAACTCTTTGCAAAATGAAGTACTCCAACTTATGAACTCTGGAAGTATTTTGCAAAGAGATTAACTTGTTTTGATGAAGCTTTGGGGGCTATTTATAGGGGAGAAATCGCCCCCCTCTCAAATAAGGAAAAGAATTGCAAAATATGGTAAATCTTGGGGAGAAAGTTGGACAAATTTGCTCGTTGCTTTTTCCTGGCGGGACGCTGCACCTTTGCCAGCGGTCGCCATGAGTTGGTCTGAGGCTTCTGACCTTTGGCTGGCGGTCGCTGCACTTGTTTCAGCGATCGACATCCATCTTTCCGTAACTCTCTAGACTCTCGGTAGCAGTCGCCACACATCCTCCAGCGGTCGTTGGGCGTGTTTTGACTTCATGCACAACTTTCCCAGAGCGGGCCGCTACTGGCTTAGCGGTCGCCGGCAATGTTGCAGCGGACCGCTGGACATGTAAAACAACTCCAGATTTCCAACTTCGCTTTTTGACTCCCTTTTTAGGCTCAAATATGCACATTTCTCACAAAACATGTCAAAATACCAAAATATGCAAATAATGGACATGTAATGCAACTTTGACATTAAAAACGGACCAAAAGATGGCCTTAAAATAGTGCAAAATCCGAGCGTATCAATCTCCCTTCATCACCTCCATCAAAAATCATCAAAGGATGACCATTATGGTTGCCAAAATTCATCGTTAAAATGAGAATCTTGTCCACGCGTCCCAGAATGCTCAAGCACGACGTGTCCTTGCGCCGAGTAATCCACCGTGTATCAGTGTCAAGCGATGTTGGTCGATGATTCATTCTTGCAACATCACCATCAATTGGATTCGCTTCATCATTAACACCTATATCATCCAAATTGTGAAATTTCTCTGTACTCTACTCTTGCCGAGAGAAGAACTAAAGCAGTCGCGTTTCATACCCTCTGAAATCCCCAATTTTATAGAACCGGGGAAAACAGCAAGTACAAAATGAGGGACCGATGTTGGAATGGTATTGGAGTCGCCCGACTGAGAGATCAAAGCCGAAGAGAGTGGGTCATCGTCTAAAAATTCGTCCTTATCTCCAATGATACCAGGGCTGCACGGAGGAGTTGGCGTGGGCAGATTCAAGGACGTGACAGCAGCTGCAGCGGGGCGGCTATGCGGCAATGGTTATCGCGGCATGTGGATCGCCAACGCAACGTTCGTTTGCATCCATCCAAGACACCAATTGCTCGACATTTGCGGTCAAGCGCTCAAGTTGTGAAACCAAGGCTGCCACCGGTAGGTTCGGTTCCGAATTCAGCATCACTGGGTCACATGGCATGCCGAGGGACTCCATGACACTGTTGTAAGGCGGTTGGTATGGAGGCGATGGCGGCTGTAAGGGCTAGTAAGGCGGCTGTGCAGCGGTGTACATCGGGGGCCCGTCGGGTGGGTCAGGTTCGGGGCGCGGATAGGACACCGAAAAGGGTTGAAGTGGATGTTGGTAGTCTGCGGCGGCTGTTGGTATTGCTGGGGCGACTTCAATGGATTGTATCAGCACGTCGGCAGGTGTGGCTGGGAGATTTGCAGGGGCAATGTGTACTCCAGATCTGGATAGGAACACCCAAAGTGCACATCTTGTATCTGGGGATACCAACACGATGTGGGGCTTGGCATGGGCAGTGGCAAGGAGAACCGGCTGTCAAATTGGCGATGGTGATAGTCGGGGTAGTTGTATCACATATTGATGTCGATTCGGAGGAAGAGATCCAATGAAAGCACCAGATGATACGGAGAAACACGTATCAATGATAATTGGCAAAAATTCACCGGATATTGAAGGTCCATTCGCGGAGAGTCTCCGTCGAGCTACCGATGAACAAAGACGGAAAAGTAAATTGCATAAAAATAAAAGACAAAACGATAAAAGATAATTATATTTCTTCCATGATTCCTTCAAAAGATAACAAAGACTCCTATTTATAATACTCCCTAATAACCTAACTTAGTTATCAAGAAATAGGAAAGATATGAAAATCAATAATATATGAAATAGTAGAGATATGGGGATATTCTGTAGATATACTCGTATCATACTCCCTCTGTCCTCTAAAAATAGAAATTTTTGAAACAACACAAGTTTTAATGCAAATTAGTATTGTAAAAGAAAGATAGAAAGAAAAGTGGGTTAGTGGAAAATGAGTCTCACCTCATTAGAAAGAAAGAACTTTCCTAAAATACAAAGTTTCTATTTTTAGGGAACTGATCAAGAATGGAATTAAATAGTTTCTATTTTTAGGAGATGTAGGGAGTATATAAAAGTAGTACTCACATTCTATGAACTTTTTCAATCAACTTTCTATTACTCCCTCCGTCCACCATTAGGATTTCTGATTTAAATTGAGACACATATTAACATACGGAGAGTACTGTATATTTGACAAACATATATTATGATGCAGTGGAGATAGTGATCAATGCAGAACTACATAATTGTTGTTATTAGAAATTGTTATTATTAGATAACATAAAGTTTATTTTTAGACGTTCATTTAAAAAAATCTGATTTTAAAAATACGAAAAACAATAGTAGTACTATTTTAGATTGTTCACTGAGGTCATTTTTTTGCTAGTTTTCAGTTTATTTAAAAAAAATAACCTAAAATCATCTAAAAATATTTTTCATATTTTAAAAACAATTCTGCATCAGGAATTAGTTCCATTTTAGTCACATTCCGATACAGTGGTTTCCTGATACCCGCCCATTTGAATCCAGTTTCAACGGATCCAAATTTGCAAGGCCCTAGAATTGATGCGCGGCCCACGTGCCCCTAAATTTGCACCGCCATAAAACAGAACCCAATCTCAAGCCCATTTGAGCTTTATACTTTTATTATGAAAAAAACTGTAGTCAGCTGTAGGTATCGCGTTTGATGAGCGTTTCTGAAGTTAATAATTTATTTATGGATATAAATTTAATACATACCACCATTTTCATAACTACTCCATTAACTAACAAAATTGACAAAAAGTAAATAAAAATTCATGTATTTAGTGGAAAAATTATGAAATAGAACTCCATATTATTATACAAAATTAATAAATAGTGAAGATAAAATCTTCGATATGTATATAATACTATTTGAAATTCATAATACTCCCTCCGTCCCACCATAAGTGATGGATTTTTTTTAAACGAGATTTAAGAAAATGATATATGTTGAGTTAAAGTAGAGATAATAAAGTATGAGAGATAAAAAAAGTAAGAGAGAGATAAAGAGAGAATAAAGTAAGAGAGTGTTAAAATTTTATTTTTTGTTAAAAAGGGAAATTGATTACTTCTAGTGGGACAACCCAAAATGGAAAATTGATCACTTATGGTGGGACGGGGGAGTATGTAAAAAAATTATAGTGCCTTAAAAAATCAGAACCAATTCAACCTTTTAACTGCACGATTGATGTGTTGATCGGCCAGGTTTTTTAGATGCGAATCGGACAGATAAAATATGGGTTCGATGTTAAACTGGACAAATCAAAACATTGACTAAAGGGATTGCATGGAAATCCCATGTCACACAAAAGACAAAGTGATTGCACGTGAAATCACATGGCCCCAATACTCAATTGTTGAATCGAAAAATAATGCTATACTACGTATAACTTGAGCCGCTACACGTTCTCATCAAAGTAGTCCGTACGGACCATCAAACAATGTATTCAGTTATTGAAACCCTAATAAAGTTTATTACTACTATCATTTTAATTTGAATTATCTAGGTCATTATAATTCTCAAAAGAAGCTTCGAGCATATTTCCTTTAAAATTTAGTTAACTATGTCTATGGAACATTTCATGGTCCAAGTTTTTAATATATATACTACAAACACTTACATGCAAATACTCCGTATAAGTTTCCCTAATGCATATTTAGAGTAATTGATTAATAATAATACATAATGACAATAAAAATGAAATGAGTAGGTTTGATGAATGAGACGAGGGAGATTGAAATGAAATGATTATGGGCAATGCACAGAAGTGGTAGGGGGAATGAATTTGATGTGATGGTGTCTCATTTATAGGGACCGTTGCGGGGAAGCTTCCGATGCCATCTTTTTTACTTAATTTGTTTTTCTTTTTTATTGTGTCCTCTTTACTTTAGTATATTGACTTGCTTCATTCTTACTAATATGTCTATCTATGTATCCAGCCCACTTTTCAAATCACCCTATTGATTCAAATAAGGTAATCTATAAGAACATCTCCAGTGGTTCTGGATATGCAATAGCCCTCCTATAGCCTATCCACATCACTAATAATAATTATATAATTTAATTTACAATCGTAGCAACATACAGAATTTAATTTACGAGACAAATATAGGAAAATTAAATAATACTATTAAAATTTAAAAAAGTACAATAATTTAAAAAAAAGTACATTAATTTTAAAAAAAAGTACAAAAATTAAAAAGTACAATAAAAAAATTACATAAAAAATCACTCCTCGCCGCCGTCCTCGCCCGTCGCCCAGCCCTTCGTCTTCCCCGCGCCGCCTCCGTTGCCACCAACGCTGCGACTACTCCCGCTGGTATCCCTCTGCAACCCCTCAAATTCTTCACGCATGCTCCGGAGCAATACGCGAAGATAAGCCTTCTCCTCGGGGTCCACCGTCGTCCGGAAGTCGGCTAACGTCTTCACCATTTGAGCGCGCGCTTGTTGACGCGCGAAGAATTTGAGCTCCTCGGTGGACCTGTCGGGGGGGATGCCGACTGGACCTCCTGGGAACTCGGGGTGCCCCCCTCGCATCCCGTTGCGCCCGCCTTTGGCCAACCGGGCGAGGTCGGCGACCGAACGAACGAGGGGTCGGGACCTCCTGGGCCGTCTCGGGGAGGTCGTGGGAACCACCGCTGCTGCCGCTATAATCACCGGTATAGTTCAGTTTCTGCTTCTTCGGCCAGCCAGCGTCGACACTTGCCCGGAATTTCTCCGACTCGTTGAGCACAAGGTAGCAGTTCCAGTAGGTGAACTCATAGTACTTCCCGGGATCCGGGTAGGCTCTCTCCGCAATCCTCCTGCAGTCTTCCTCTGTTTGGCCACTGGTCCGCATGCGGAGGGCGTTGGCGTACAAACCCGAAAATCGAGAGACGGCAGACCTGATTCGGTCCCAGCACTTCCGGTACTCTTCCTCGGTGCGCGGTCTCCCTTCAGGGCAAAATGCCCTGTAGGCTGCGGCTATCTTGGCCCACAAGTTGACGATCCTCTGGTTGTTCGAAACGAGAGGATCATCGCAGACACTCACCCACGCCTTGGCCACCGCAACTTTCTCCGCGTTCGTCCACTTCCTCCGGACCCGGCTATCCTCACCCGGCTGCGACGACTCGCCAACCTTCTTGGCCTTGCCCTTCTTCTTAGGGGAGCTCCGACCCCGCCCTACTCCCCGGCTTTGAATGGGAGTTTCCGGAACCTCGTTAATATCAAAACCCAACTCCTCTAAGGAGAAGGTCTCATACTGCGTGTACTGTGCATCCGTTAGGGTCGATGTGTGCGAAGAACTGGTGGAAAAATCAAAAGCCGGCCGATAGACGTTTTCCCCCCCGGGCGTCCCCTGCGGCGGTGGCATCATCTGCTGCGCAGGTGGCTGCATCTCGGGTGCCCACCCTGGCATCATCTGCATAGGGGGTTGCATCGGCGGTACCCCCTGCCAAGCCGGCACACTTCCCCGGCAGCCATCGGTGGCATCATATGCTGCCACGGGTACATGTTGTAGTACCCGGTCATCGGAGGCCAACCACCTCCCACGGGAGCCGGGAGAGTCTGAGACCCTCCCCCGGGAGTCGGGGGAGTCTGAGAACTGGTCATCACTGGAGTACCTTCGTAGTTGTTCTCCATTTCTCGTTGTTGATCTTGTACAGAAATTAAGATAGAGAGAGTACTCGTTAAAACAAGTGGTGTGAATGAAAATGATGTCCAAAGCGCGTATATATGGTGTTTCAAAAAATTAAAAAAAAAATAAAAATCTGACGCCGAGCCCTCAATGGCGCCGTGAGGATCGGCGTGAGAATCTGCGTCAGCCCAAGAATCGGTGTGGGCACGTCGATTTTGACGCCGATTTCGCCGACACCGCTCGCAATGGTTCAGCGTCAGCACCGGCGTCCGTGAAAAATCGGCGTGCCGGTGACGACGCCGCCATTGGAGATGCTCTAATGAAAAGAAACAAAATTGGTAGCAGTGTGTGGAGGTGAGATCACGTTAAGTGTGTGACACATGGGCCCGACCCATTTAGCGCCGGTTGCCCAGCCCAGCACGTGCATCTCCGCCACGCGTCCTAATTCTAATTGCTTACGTGTATACATACATAAAGAAGCCCCATCCCATTCTCCAAATCTCACTCGCTTTTCCACTTTCTTTCTTGTGATCTCAAAACCAATCTTCAACACTTCCTACTTCAACCAACGACCATGAACTCCATGCTTTTCCGATCAGGTTCCGGTCCCATCCCCGTCCAAGCCCCTCCCGCCGCCTCACCTCGCCCCTCCATCTCCGTACCGTCGCCGCGCCGCCCCAGCATCCGCCGCTCCTCTTCGGAGACGAGGACGCCAAGCCGGCAGCGCTCCCGCTCCTTCAGTTCGCTGCGGATACCCGAGGAGCTGGGAACGCCCGGCGGAGGAATGAACAAGAACCGGAATTCTGGGGGTGGCGGCGGCGCAGAGGGGGACGACATCGGGGCTTATTACCAACAGATGATTAGGTCCAATCCCACCAACTCGCTGCTCTTGAGAAACTACGCCAGATATTTGCATCAGGTAACTCTCTTGCGTCTAATTTGAATTCCTTATCGAAATTGCTGTCTGTCTATTTTTTACTAATACTAAGTTTTCCTTTTCAAAAAAAATTCTTTTTATCAATTTTATACTAATAAAATTCATGTTTATTACTCCCTCCGTCCCGCACTACTCGCACTTATTTCCTTTTTGGGCGTCCCAAGTTACTTGCACTCTTTCCATTTTTAGTAAAAATTTTCACCTACAGCCGTCATTTTTGACTTTCCTATACACTCATTCTTTAATCTCCGTGCCGAAAAGGAAAGGAGCGAGTAGCCCGGGACGGAGGGAGTATAATTTTGGTGGAATATTAAATTTTCAACATTACTAAATGATGTAGGTGGTGGGAGATGTGGTGAAAGCGGAAGAGTATTATGAGAGGGCAATTTTGGGAAACCCAGGAGATGGAGAAGTGCTATCTCTATATGGGAACTTAATATGGGAGACTCATAGAGATGAGATGAGAGCCAATTCTTATTTCACTCAAGCCATTCAAGCTTCCCCTAACGACGCGTATGCTCCCTCTCTCCCATAAAACTAGTACTACTTGTTTATTTTTTATTTAATAGTATAGATTTCAAAAAACGGGTGTGGTGGAGATTGGCTCTTATATATGTTGTGCTCTTGAATGAATACAGTATGATTTTGGGTTCGTATGCGCATTTCTTGTGGGAGGCAGAGGATGAAGAATGTGGAGATGATGAGGAAATGGAGACTCAACTTGTGCCACTTCCATCGATTATGGTGTCAGCTTTCTGACTTTGTATGTATCATATATATATAGAGAGAGAGAGAGAGGAGCTGTTCTAACGACTATTATGCTGTATGTTTAACCATAATAAATGAGTATGTATCTAACTAGTGAAAGGGGTTGAACAATAGAAAGAGCGTTACCGAGGGATGTGGGCTCATGTTTGTTTCTGTAAATTACTACTCCAATATTATGAACTGTTCAATTGAGGTGCTTTGATTAGATTGATATATTAAAAGAAGAGTATCTTTTTAGGTTCACGAACTTTGCCAAAGTATCATTTTAGGTCCGTGAACTTTGAAAATATCATTTTAAGTCCATCCACAATAAGTTAATATCATTTGAGGTATTTTAAACTTTTTCCGAACGAAAATACCCTTAAGACATTCAAAGGTCAATTTGGACAATTTTTTCGTCACTCATCTTGCATCAGAGACTTAGAGTCCAACAATTTTTAACGACAAATTTTTATATTTAAATTCAATTTGGATGTTAATTGTTCTCCATTCTGAAATTCATATAAATAATACTTCGAATGACAATCCAAATTAATAGCTATCTAATTTCAAAACAAATAAACTAAATATAATTCACAAATCATCTATAGTAAGTTCTTAAAATGCAGTTTAAATTGAAAAAATAAAATAAGTATCAAGTCTCAATTCACTATCCCTAAATAATTGGTCATCTAATAATTGAAAAATTAACACATATTTTTTTACTTCAAATTGTAATTATATTTAAATTCAATTTGGATGGTAATTAAATTAAATAGTAGTAAAAGAAATTGTTGGACTATAAGTCTTTGACGCAAGATGAGTGGCGAAAGAATTATCCAAATTGCCCTTTGAAGGCCTTAAGGGCATTTTCGTCCAGAAAAAGTTTAAAATGTCGCAAATGATATTAACTTGTAGTTGACGGACCTAAAATGATATTTTCAAAGTTCACAGACCTAAAATGATACTTTGACAAAGTTCGTGAATCTAAAAAGATGTTCCCTCTTAAAAGAAAGTATTCTTCCTAAATTAAGAATAAATTAATCTAATCTTTTATTTTTTTAGGACATTTCCATTTGTCTCCTCTAATTTTAGTTGGGATACTAATAATAATGATGCTTTTTAGAACGTTTGTGATATATTTAAAAACACAAATTAATATCCTTAATTGCATTAAAAAGTGTTCTCAACGATTTTTTGAAGTGAATAGTGTCTTTTTGTGGTGTTGGTGGGAATGGGAGAGCCAAAGCACGATTCGACAAATTTTTAGGTGGTTGTATGTAGATTGAAAGAAACGTATGATTGAATAAATTTTATTAAGTGCTAGTCTTATGTCATATGATCGAAAAATAGTACAGTACTTCCTTCGTTAGTACTTCGTTTCTTTATAGTTGAGATACTTCTTTTTCGCATCGAGTCTAAGAAATTGATGTTTACTGTGTTAGTGGGTAGGTAATAAAGTGAGAGAAAAGAAAAAAAGGTAAAGAAATTAAGTACTAAAAAAGTGAATAAAGTAGATAGAATAAAGTAAAAAAGAATGAAATAGTATGAAATAAAAAGTGAGTTAATTATTTCATAGATGAAAATGACTCGACTATAAAGGAATAAAGAGAGTAATTTAGTAATTTCTCATTTAATAACATGTTCTTCTAAGCCTGACGGTGTCATCAATGTTTAACCTACCGGTTCTGGCTACAGCCGATCCTACCGGGTTATACGTTACACATTGCTCGTGCTAAAAAATGTAAAGCTCTAAATTTTCAACCATTTGTCTGATAGTAGTAGTATATTTTTATTTACATTGACATCACACCTTTAAAATTAAGAAGGCCAAAATATGGGACTTAGTTTCATGAATTATGTCTATATCTATGTTACGCCTCAATCTAATTTAAGAAATGTATATGTTGTTCATTTCGATAGAGCTCTCATTTATACACTCTGGATTTTCAAACAAATCAGATTATTTGCTCTTTAAATGAGGTATAATGTAGAAATGAATTAGACTTTACTCTTTAAATTATGCATTTAGTGGCTCTAGATTAATTTAAAATAATAATTTAATAAATTAAATAGATCGTGTTCAGAGTTTTGGGCCTTAGTGGGGATGGGCTTTTAACAAATGCATATCAGCATTTGGTTAGTTTTTAAGGTCAATATGACATTATGTTGTCAATTTTGTACGAAATTTTGGGCCTTTGATTAGTTTTTAGAGAGACTTGAATTGACGTGATATGATATACTATATCCATTGACAAAAATAGCCTTTGTAGCAAAATCACGTTATTAATGTAATATTGATAAAATAAGGAAGATTAAAAAAATTGATTAACGTATTATTAATAGAAAATAAAATTCACATCATTAAATATATAATTCACTCCAAAAAAATATTAAAAAATACTGTAAAATCTGAAATTGATTTCTTCACATAGACAAAAGGAGATATCAATAAAGTGTAAAACCTAGCGAATTTGGTCCTCATATATATGTATATATTACTAGTATATATAGGGTGTGTTATAATGCTAATTTTTCTTAAACTGCTAACTTGATAACTCATTAATGCAATGTATAAAAAATATCATGTTAAAATGTTAATATAAATTTGTGTTGACATTTTAATACACTGTGTTGAAATTTTATATATACTAAATGTCAACATAGTGTATTAAAATATCAACTAAGTTAATATTGATATTTCAATGTCATCGTGTTGATATTTTTAATATACTGTATTGATGAGTCAGCAGAATTAGCAATTTAAGAAAGTTAGTAACGGATCACCCTTAATATAATTGTAAAACGAATGCGCAAGTCATAGAAAGACTATACTTGGTATTGGAGCATATAATAATATAAACACGCAACAACGAAGTATACTTGAGCTTACATATATATATTCACAAACTTATGATAATAATTAATACAAATACTTAACTAACAATAAAATTTAATTTCCAAACCACTCTTGATAGATGTTTCTTATTAAAATATAAATATGTAATTAACGTGGCTTTGAGGTTGACATTGTGCACATTATTTGTGCAAGAAGTTTCATTGGACGTAGGATATTATTGTGTGTGTTACTTCAGCCGGCCGGTAGGACATTTATTTCTTACATAGCTATTGTCTTCACCAATTAACTATCGTCTAGTAGTCGTGTACTAACATTCAACTTATGTATATGAATGTATCAACTTTTCATACATTTCCCGTACATGATTTATGGAAGATGTAACTTTTCTTTGAATCATAGTTTGACCCATAATTGGGTTATTAAATTTATGATGCCAATTTTGTACTCCCTCTGTTCTTGGCACATTTATTTTTCGTACTCATTTTAAAAAAATTATAAATAATAAAGTGGTAAAACAGTAAAGTATGAGAGAATAATATAGAGAAGAGTCTTCACTATATTATTATCTCTTTTACGATACTCTCTCTTCACTTTAATTATTTATTAAAATGAGTGTGAAAAATAAATGTATCAACACTAATGGAACAGTGGGATAATTACTCCTTTATTGAGAAATATCGAAAAATGTTTTTGGTCGTAAGCTATATTGTCTAGAAGTGTAACATGTATAACTATAATAAAGGATTTCATCCCCTTAACTCTTAAAAAATGAGGAGGTTCAGTCTTATACTCAAGCAATCGGATTTGGTTAGTAAAATCTAACTATAAATTTTGGAACATAGAGTTTATTTATGTGACAACATTAACCGAAGATTATATTTTTTGTGACTACTTACTCGAGTAGACTTTGGGAGAAGAGAGTGACATAAGATTGGAGGAAAAATTTCAGCAGCCTTCTTTTCCTAACTCCCTACTAGACTATTAACCACTTTTTATCGACACAAGTAGGAAGAAAACTTTTCACTAAATTATTTTCAAAACGGTCATAATCGTATCAAAGCTAAACTTAATTAGTGGTACTCTCAAATAAACCTTCGAGAAGTCCATTAAATTAAGGGATGGATTAACGTATCAAAACTGTCATACTGCATGTCGTACCGAAAACTTTGTGTAAGTAAAAACCATACATTTACTTAGTTTATCAAAATTTTCGATATACCAAATTTTCAATATGACCGATTTCAATATCGATATCGTACCACGTTTTCGATATCGAAAATTAGTCAAATGTTGAAGATTAATATATTAATTCGATACCACTATTTCAAAAAAAGAGCTACTTTATGAAAAGGTGAAATCGATGAAGTGAATCGTATTTGAAATGTGCAAGATTGTTATACGTAATGGTTGCGTGGATTGACCATATAATAGTCTGACCTAATAACCACCGTGGTTTGGACAGATTATATTAAATTAATTTGTGGTGGACAAATCTTCGTCTACATTTGGACTATCCCTTTCATGCCCAACAGTTCTTGTTATTAGTATGTCAACATATTAATGTATGCGTATAAATACATACTTATAATGTGGATAGTTTATTAATGTTAGCAAATTCAATTAGTTTCAAATGATTGTGAAAATAGAGAATTATTAAACATTTAATCACGAAGATCTACAGCAGGTGAGTCTACTTTCTTGATGAGTGCAACATTTAAATTGAAAACTCATAAGAGACTAAATCATCAACGAACATTATTGTTTACATAAATTGAAATGGTTCCAACTTCATCTATTGATATACTAGTATAAGATCGAATTACTTTGTATAAATTTATAATTTGAGCAGGGTTTTAGATATACTAGTATTACTATTATATAGAGAGATTAGTATAATATTAAGTAAAGTCTACATGCATGATCTTTTATTGTTTGGATCAAAATAAAGTCAATAAATTATGGAAAGTCGACGACTTTGGCTAGCACTATGCTCGACGAATATAGTCTTAATATATATACTCATATATATATAAAAATAAGAGTTTATAGGTAAACGAATACAACACTTGCCGCTCATGGGATTGGTAGGAGATCCGTAATCAACACCTAATACAAATTTATTTTTGTACAACTTTTATTTATCTATACTTTCTTCTTAATTTCCCCTAAACAGGTGCAAAACCTTGTAGGCTGTAGCTGTGTAGATGGCTTGACTTTTAAATCATTTTACTCTGGAAGCAATAGCATTATTGTGAGCACAACAGTCAAATTCCTATAAAATTAGTACTTTTGAAAACACATTAGCAATTCATATAAATGAATCTTTTATCTACTGCTTGCTTTCACTTAATAACTATTTTCCTATTCAATATTCACTCCATTCCACTAAATACAAAACATTTGATTTTCTAAACAAATTTTATGTAATGTTATTTACAAATTAAATAAAAAAGAAAGAAAAAGTACCAATGATGTGTTATTTCCATTTCAAGAAATATGTCACTTTTAATAGAACAATCCAAAAAGGAAAATGTGTCATTTTTAGTAAAATCGAAAGAGTAATATTTTACTAAAATAATTGCCATTTAAATAATAATCCGCATTGACTTTGGATTAATTTTATAATTTTTGAAATTTGAAATATAAAATTTAAATATAATAAAATTTTAAAATTGTGCCTGATGATCAAAATTGAAACTGTTGTTGAATATGATATGGCAAAAAAACCATGTCGTTTCGGATAAATTGGCATTGTTTTAATTAACACTCAAAACAACGTCGTTTTGTTATATGAATAGAATGAATTGGTGTCATTTTTCCGCAATCGTCTCAACATATTTTATTAATGAAACGATTACGGTTTGAGCATCACCAAAAAAATGCTACTCCCTTTGTCCCATTTAAGATGGCCCATTTCGTTTTGCACACGTGTTTTGAAAAAATCATAACGAGGAAGAGTAAAGTAAGAGAAAAAATAATGTAGCAGAAGGTATCTTCCATATTATTCTCTCTCTTAATTTACTTTCTCTTTCACTTTAATTATTTATTAGTATGATTTTTACAAGTAAAATGCATGGAGAGGTTGTTGACTCTATATATAATATGGTAGAAACTATTACTTTAGCACATCCAAACTAAACAGCACTACATGATCTTATCCTGCAAATTTTCTCCCTTGATCTTCCCATTTAGTATTCCAATTTAGCTCATCATATACAAATAAATAGAAAATGGGAAGACCTCCGTTGAAGGATGAAAGAAATGAAGGGTTAAAGAAAGGGCCATGGACACCAGAAGAAGATGAGAAGCTGAAAGATTACATAGATAAACATGGGCATGGCAGTTGGCAGTTGCTTCCGAGGAGAGCCGGCCTTAATAGGTGCGGGAAAAGCTGCAGACTCCGGTGGAGCAACTATCTCCGGCCCGACATCAAGCGTGGAAACTTCTCTCCCCAAGAAATTCAGACCATCGTCGACCTCCACTCCAGCCTTGGCAATAAGTAAGTTCACCTAATTTAATTTTTTCACTTCATAAATCAAATACCTAATTAATAGTGTCTGAATTTCGAGTATCAAACCGTCTAATACAACTATACAAGACTCATTCTTATCTTCTCATTGACTTACTCTTGATTAGACTCATAATACGTACTATAAAATTATATTTGAAGAATTAGATATATTTTCCTTCAAAAAAAAAAGAATTAGATAGATTTAAAAAAATTATTCAATCTATAGAATAGTGTCTTTCATCTTGTATAAATTAAATATAAGTTATATGCAATTGCTTTATGTTTGCCTTCGCCTAATGTGAGGATCAGACTCAGACGTTGCTCGGTCGGGCCTATGTATGATCCGACACGATTAGGTGGGTCGGATCCAAAGCCTACCCGATCCGCATGAATGGTGGTCGTACATTGATAAGAGAATTGTTGATATAATTATATTAAAGAATTAAAATGATTCAAAATAATAATCGAGATACATTTTAAATCAACATCCCTACCGAAATAGAAGATTAATTTCGCAGGACAAATGAAAATCTATTTTTATTTTATCTATATCATATACCACATCACGTCAATATATTGATTTGGTTGGTTATCTGTAAATTAAATTGTAGGTGGGCTATGATTGCAAGTCGACTTCCAGGAAGGACCGACAACGAGATCAAGAATTACTGGAACACTCATCTTAGGAAAAAACTTCTACGCAACGGCATTGATCCGCAAACACATCAACTATTAACTGATTTAAACTTCCCTCCAAATTTCAACAATTTCCCGTTGAGTTCCCTCGAAAACTTGGCCAACATTAGACTACTCGGAAATATAATCCAACTTCTCAACTCGAATCCGTTGCCATCTTTCTCACATACAACTTTGGATGGGATTCTGAACCCTACCTTGCAACTCCCATCTTCGATTGCCAACGTTACGTTTTCTGTTGATTATAAACCGGTTTGTAACACGTTCCAGCCACCCGAAGTTCAGCAACATGTGACTAACGCGGAATACTGTCTTCCCGGATTGACTCCGGCCACCTCAGAAATTTCCTCCGGCAACGTAGGCCACAGCAGCATTTGTGACTATTCACTGCTAAATCAAAATTATGAAGAGTTTTTAGTGGATGATGAAAACAACAGCTCTTTTTGGAAGGATATTTTATCTGAATCTTTTCCTTCTTCATCTTTGTAATTATATGTCCAAACTAACCATCTGTTGATATGCTTCATTTGTGTAGTTTTTTTTTCTTCTTTTTTTTTTGTTTGTAATATTCACATAAATGAAGTGTGAGTGTGAGAACATGGATTTAGTTATAACTCTTTTATCGCTTGCAAATTAAAACTTATTTGGCTACAAGATGAATGACAATATTATGACTGGGAGCCTAGGAGGGATCAAGCATCCCAGTCAAAAGATTCAGAAAGATCACACAAAGATTATGTTTTTATTGGTTTCATCTAGTTTTGATTTTTGATTAAATATGAATTATTCTGTAGATATGTTTTTGTTTTTGGGTTTTGTGTTGGGGTGGTGAAACAGTTAATCGATAACTGAACTGAATTCTTGGCTTTGATTCAGTCTCGGTTGTGGATTTCGGTTAGTAGGCCAACCGAACATTTCTTGCTTCGGTTTTGGTTCTTGTTTCTGCGTGAAGGCAAAAAAAGAAAAAATAATTTGACCCTCTAATTAGTAGACAACAAAATGAA
Source organism: Salvia splendens (assembly GCF_004379255.2). Lineage (NCBI taxonomy): Eukaryota > Viridiplantae > Streptophyta > Magnoliopsida > Lamiales > Lamiaceae > Salvia > Salvia splendens. The sequence goes on from NC_056042.1 coordinate 6,037,587, forward strand.
TCTATTATCTGCATTACGAAGTTCCTTTGTGGCTTTAAGGAAACCTTGGAAATGGAATTGAATGAATAATAAGGAAGACAGACTCATTAAATACCTTGAATAAATACTAAAACAAGTGTATCTCTTTGATATTTGTACTAAGAGCATCCACGATGGGGCGGATGATAGCGCGCCCGATGCTGCGCCGGACGCATCGGGCGCGCTATCGTCCGCCACTGTGGGTGCGCGGACGACGAACGATGCGTCGTCCACGCCCTAAGCTTGGTTCGCGGACGAAGTGCGGACGATAGGGCATCGTCCGCGCCATCGTCCGCCCATTGTGGGCGACGTTAACAATGGCGCGGACGTTGGGGCTTTTGTAGAATAGTCAATTTATTTATTTATAACCATTGTAACTTTTTTTTAATCAATGTATTATTTGTCGTTTCTATTTAATCGTTGTGTTTTTTAATTAGTTTGCATTTATATATTTGAAAATATTTAAATTAATTAACAAAACAATAGTAAAACCTATAGGGCGCCCCACTGCAGGTGGAAGGGCAGGAGGATAAAATGCTGACGTGACGATGCATAGGGCGGGCTTTAGAGCGCCCCACTGTGGATGCCCTAAGAGTATCCACTATAAGTAGGGGTGGCAAATCGTGCGTGTCGGGTCGTTATCGTGTCGACACGATAACGACACGAACACGATAACAACAAACACGAACACGACCCGTTAAGAAAACCTCAAACACGAACACGAACACGACACGAAACCCTCAGACACGAACACGACACGAACACGACACGAACCCATTAACGACACGAACCAATTCGGGTCAACACGACACGATAACAACACGTACACGAGATGACACGATAACGACTCGATAACAACACGACCTGATAACGGTTAAACCTATTAAAAATGAAAATAATAAGAATTAATAATATTAAAATATTATTTGTTAACGGATAACACGAACACGACACGAACACGACACAAACACGTATTGTTAACGGATAACACGAACCCGACACGAACACGACACGAACACGACACGAAATTTTCGTGTCCTTAACGGGTCGACCCGATAAGAACACGAACCCAATAAGCTCTGACCCAAACCCATTATTTTCGTGCCGGTTCGTGTCGTGTTATCGTGTCGTGTCAAAAATTGCCAGCCCTAACTATAAGGCGGACGTCCCCAATAGCCCCGCCCCCTTTTTTGTCCATAGCCCCAATTTTTTGTCCGCCCCAAAAAAAGGTTTCCGCCACCATAGGCGAACACTGCCAATAGCCCCGAAATTTTATAACCAATTTTATTTTTTTCCTTTAGTTTTAAAATCATCAAAATTTAAATAATTATAAAACGAGATAATTGGGACCGAATATTCATTGTATTGACAACGGTAAAATAGATAGTGTAGATAGTGAATGAATGGAGAGTGTGTGAAAATAGTGTAAATGAATGGCGGAGAAGTGGTATTTATAGGGTTAGTTTAAAAATAAAAAATAAAAAAAATTGAAGGGGGCGCCGGGGGCAACCGGCCCGCCGATCGCCGGCGCGGCGATGGGCTACCGCCGCGTCCTCGCACATATCTCTCCGCTCGCCCTTCCGCCCCATTTTTTTTTCGCCTCGGGGGCAGACGTCGCCCCCACTATAAGCCGCCCCGCGATCGGCCCCTCCGGGGCTATAGCCGCGGCTATACTATAGTGGATACCCTAAAGCCGGAGTGATGCACAACTGTATCAAGTAATCACCAAACACACAATTCTATCTATCTTCGTATGCCTAGTAGTACATTTTTTTTCTCTTTTCAGTTAAAGATGAACAGAAAAAAAAAAAAAAAAAAAGCATGTCATGGCTTGTCTTCTAATAAGAACACATCCTAGATTTTCTACCTGGACGTCCTCGCTTTCTTCTTTTGTCCACCACTCTGGGGGCTTGGATTACCTAGCTTTCGCTTCGTTCCAGCTACGTTCGAAGCATTAGCAGCCCATAAGGCCTTTTCCTTCCTTGCAGCCACTGCTGGCCGTTTCTTCGTCCCAGAACTCTTCTCTCTAGCAGGTTGGGGCTTTGATTTGGCAGAAAGGATATTTACCTTCGTACGGACTTTCTTCTGTCCGCCGGATTTGCTTGCATGCAAGCCCTGGTAAGAGACGTTTCCCTTTCCTAGCTCCTTATAACTACCGTCCATTTTTCTGGACTTGGTCGCACTATTGCTCTGTGGTTCTGAAGCGTTCACCCTCTTAGAAGAAGAGTCGGCTGGTTTAGCATGACTGAGCCTAAGTTCACGGTTTCGAATCCACAAGTTACGTTGCTTGAGGGCCATATTGGCAGCATCCTTCATGTAATCAAGTTAATGATTAGGCGCAAAACATATAAAATAGTTGAGAGCCAACAATTCAAGATATACTAGTTATATAGAACATGATTCTTAGAGAATGGAAAGGCAAAAGATGATTCTGTAACCACTAAGCAGACGAAGTTGGAAAGACTATCATCTCTTTTGTGATATATACTCAGATTTAGACTAACACAGATATCATAGTTCATCAAGTGTAACCATATCACATGAAAGAGGTTGGAAAGGATCAAGTCAGACCCTTAGGCTAAAAGATATCCAGAGCACATAACTGGATAAAGATACAAAGTACAAGAGATCCATCATTCCGACTTTACTGACATGTGTATCTTGATAATCTTAATAAGCATTATTTCAAGATCCACCCTTAATCACTCCACCTAGATAACATAAAGAACAGAAAATATGGAAAAACATATGGCAATAGGAAAAGAGAGGTTGGAGAATGGCCCAAAACATGCACCAAAGCAGTTTCAAAATTGATTGCAGGTGTAGAATCACATATCTATCCATTTTCACACGAATAGCACTGTACAATTTCCTTAGTTTTATCTTTTGAGAGAGGCAGCTGAGAATAGCAGATACCCTGGCTGTAAATTATTCTTAATGACTTCCTTTTAAGTGATGCTTAACCAAAATTATTACTCCTATTTCACTGTAAATTAAAAGGAATATCCACGGTTTCGCATCCAAGCATGATGTCTAAAACAATTAGAATGCTCAAGACACTGTCTGTTGTACCAATAAATGACAGACACGTTAAATTCTACTAATAAAAGCAAAATCCAATATACATTGAGAAATACTAACTGGTGCAAAACATATAAGAAATCTGCAATATATTATTCATATTTTTCCTATAACATTACCCCTATCCTACAAGGATGCAGTAAAATTGATATAGTGTTTACTTCAATCAAATATATGCATTATCAGTAAGAAATATAACTCAGAACTAAGATTAAGTTATGGAATGCAAAATGCATCAATAGTTATATGTAATGTTCTTACCACAGTTTTAAACAACACATATGCAATTCCTTTCCCCAAGCTCGACCCAGGATCCCTGATAACCAGTACAGCTTCAACGCTTGTTTCAAGATTTTTAATATTAGAGAATAACAGATAGATCTCTTCATCCTGGAAAAAGCAGAAATGCATAACACTATTACAACAATGAAAACAAAAAACAAACGAAGCTGCTATTTTGAAGATGAAATATCTTGCCTTGACGTCAAAAGGAAGATTTCCCAAGAAAACAGTCCTTTTGTTTTCGTATAATAGAGTATTATCTCCCTTCAATTTCTTGCGTGGTGGGCATGCCCTGTCAATACGTATATGATTTCCACCAACCTGAACACAAGCAAATTAACAACCGATGCCACCATGTTGTATAAATTGAGTGTGTTTGCAGAAAGAATGTGAAGGTGAAACATACCACGGCCATATTATGGGCCAATGATGCTTGAGCAGACTCCTCTGTTTTAAAAACAACGTAAGCATTGACACTGCAAAAAAAAAACAATAGACAATTTATGCTTGTTACTTGGATTCTTCTGCACCAAATACCACTTCTCCCCTCATAAACATGAGCAGGTCATTTCTTGTGGAATAAGAGAAGTAAACTAACATTTTGAAAGAATTTCTACTACATTGTACAGTTGTAACAGATAGGATTAAAGCACATACGCATGCCATGACCATCAATCTCAGCTGCATTGATGGACACAATGATACATGCCAGAGTCCCGTTATCAACTAAGATAGCAAATGCATGTGAGGCGCATTTGGTAGACATGACAAGACCAAATCAAGAAATAAAACTGTCAGAATCCACACATAAAATATTTTAGCTCACTTTCAATGTTTCCTTTTTCTTTCTTTCTGGTGAGGTAAGGAGACTGCTAGTTCTTTAAAGTCTTATTTCATACTACGAACATAAATATCTTCGTTAACACATGCAATACAATTACCACCATTTGAAATACAAAAAATGAAGAGACAAAATATAAGTATGTGTTCAATTCAGAAGATAACCTGTTTCCATTCTCATTAATTTTCTTCAGGATTACAGCACCCTTCCTCGGAATTTTTCCCTACAAACAAGAGAAGACCACTATCACTTTCACACACAAAACAATCCCAAAAACAAACCATAACAAGCCAAGGCAGCAGACTCACATCAACAATCGGAACTGATCGAATCCTTACAGACTCGACTTCACCAAACTTGCTAAACTCCTTGGCTATTTCCTTCTTCTTCAACTTCAGCGGCAAGTTCCCAACAAAGATAGTCCTTAACAGCTTACCTTCATCATCAAAACCTTCCTTTGACACCATCATATCCTCTGGATTTTCCATTTTCTTCCTCTTCTCTCCCACCACATTACTCAAACCCTTACTTTCATCAATCTCATCATTTACACCGTATCGCTTCGCCTCATACTCCGCCTCAACCTCATCCCTCTTCCTCTTCCTTTTCTTCTTTTCATTTTTATCACCATTTCCCTCGTGATCCTTCTCCACAATTTCTCCTGATTCAGAGACCAAATTGCTGTTCTCATTATTTTCACTCTCTTTCAGCTTGGCTCTCTTCAACTTCTTGCTCTTCTCCTCAACCTCTTCATCATCAATACCTGAAATTTCTCCCTCGGCTTTTTCTTTCTTTCTTTTCTTTGGCTTCTTCGCCTCGGAAAAATCCGAATCCTCCAAATTCGCCTCGTACTCAGCGTATATATGTTCTTTTCCTGCAAGCCCTAATCTCGATTCTTCAATTGGCGGCTGTGTTTTCATAAATTTCCGGTGGAAGGGATTGTTGTCGGAGAAGAGAGAATTTGCAGCTGGGTCTGGCCCGGGAACTTCGCCGAACAAGGCCTTGAAAACTGTGGAGGAACTAGAAGCATCGTTGGATTCGGAAACGTCATTGGATTCCTCATTTTTTAGATGATTTTTGGATTTCTTTGCCATGGCATGAAGGAATTGTGAATGGTAGGTATAGAAGATAAGAAATTTAGGAATGCTAAAGAAGATACGTAACCCTAACTAGGTTTTCATGGTGCGCCACTGCGCTAGGAACGGAAGCGAGGCTCGACGCAAGTCCAACACCGTTTCTGTAGTTTTATTTTTATGAGTAAATTTAGTCACAATTTTTTATATAAATTCTTTCTTTATACTCATAATTTAGCTAATTGGGTACTCACTTTTACGTCTGGTACTATTAACTAAATGAATCAACCAAAATAAAAGGAAAAAAAGTTAATTATAGTAAGATTCTTTGAATAATTTATACTAGTTTCTATAATTAACCATTGAGCTTTAATTAAATTTTATTTTAAATAATGAGCCCAACGAGTTAGTCTGACCCATAATCCTTTTTAATATAATCTAGCCCGTCAGAAATCTATAAATAGGAGAAGCAGAGAGTAGAAATTTGTTCACATGAATTCATTTCCCACAAATATGAGTAAAAGTCAAATTCATGAGAAATTCAGTTAAGGCCTAAATTCATGGAGTAAAATTTACACCAAATTTAAAGGGTGAAAATACCAAATTCCGTCCAAAATTTGTGAATTTAGACATCAATATCCCATGATTTACAATTACAAGGTGTATTATTTTAAAACGATATCAATGCAAGTATCACAGTAAATAATTGATTATTGATAATCATAATACCAAAACCATGATACCAAAAACGCCAAAGCAGAACGGCAAAGAAGCATATATGCAGAACTCAATAGAAAATCACACACATCATAATATGTAACCTCAGACCTATAACTTGTATAAACAAAGAAAGCCATCGTGAGATGGAAGACATTCCTCCGGCATGTCGTCGAACGTCACACTACTTATCCCAGTCGCTTATGAAGGTCTCTATCAAGGTGCGTCCATTGACAACTTTGGTTATTCCTATAATCAAATCATACGCCATTCCTTCCTGCAGGAAATGAATCAAATCAAGTTAAACTTTGAAATACGATGAAGCTCTACATATTGATTTTGCAGAAGGCATACCTGGGAACTGAGGAAACGGAGCGCAGATATCTCAGCAAATGTTACTCCACCAACGAAAACTACAAGGACTAGATCACGCCTTCCATTTGCAAGTCTGGATGAGGTAAAGAATGTTGTAAGTTATAAAGAAGCACATCTAGCATCCGCATTCTTCTATCAAACTATCCAACGACTTAGTTATTATGCCAAACAAGAATAGTGTTAGTTATAGAGGTTGAGGAATACTTCTCCGAACTGTTCAGCGATCCAGGTAGTGTATCATATGATGGGATGCTAGAAAATCCACCCTGGACAAGTATAGAGGAATCACTTTAAGCTATTTTTGATATAGCAAAACCGAGAGATGACAAGGAGGTTTACGAGAAGATGACTCACTCTCTTGGTTTCCAACTGTGGACCAGGCAGCAGTTTCAGTATTTCTTCTAAGGAGCGCCTACAAGATGATTTTGCAAGGAGACTATTAAAGAACAAAAACTGGGCAGGAAATAAATTAGTGCCGAGTACAACATCACTCCATAGTGAATAGATATTGTTAGAATCTGATGTCATCTTCACTCAAAAATAGAAAGTAATATAAAAAAACCGCTTGATATGAACTAGCCAACTAGGTGGCAGTAAATTAGAGCAACTTATCATAACAAGAACCAGAAACCTCGGGAAACTAGACATAGACAAATGAAGCCTGAAGAAAATAACAGTGTAAACAACTAAACATAAGAAAACATACTCATTGAGTAGTACTATTTATTTATTCCCCTATGAACATAGTAACCACATACTTATTATACTCCTTATCATATTTCAACTGAGGGGGAGAAATGCCACCAATGAGAGAAACATTGCCTGCATAATAACATGCCAATGTTTTTCTAAAATAGGAGAACTTGGGATATAAGCTCACCATCCAGATCGTATCGCGTGCTGTACAAGTCGAATGCTGAGAGGTGCATATCCAGAGAAAACATATGAAATATCATTCGGACTGATAAAAACAAGTTAACTGTCAGAAGAACGAGTCAGGAAAAAGTCACTAAACTGCACTTATGTTCAATATTGCTCTTGGCTAAGCATTTAGAATTATCAGCATCCATACTTGAAAATTTTTAAAAAGGGATCCTTGAAACAGTTAAAAATAAACATGTAACGGAGCAAGGTACCATGCCATCTAGGAACTACTACATAGCAAGTGTCCTAGAGATACATGGAAAAGAAGAAATAAAAACAACGAAGTCATAAGATGGTTTTAAAAATAGAAAATTGAACGTATATGACATAGTCAAAGATACTACTGCACATGCCACGGAGCAATGTATGCCATGCTTGCTAGAAACTATGTAAGCAAATGCCCCAGAATAGCAAGATGTTTGCTTATCTTCACCATAAAAATAAGAAACTAAAGGGTGACGGTAAATTGATAGTCTGATATTTTAAAAAACAAGCAGTATTTAAGCCTCACTTAAATTACTATACCATCAATTAGCAAGAGTCCATAATAGGAGGCATCAAACATAGTTTGCAGATTACAAGCTGTTACTCAGCACCAAACATCTAACATCACATTCTTATATGGAAGCAAGAAGTTTCACATATAGAAGAAAAAGTACTTAGTGGTATCTGTGTCCTCAACTAGAAGTTGCAAAGCACGTTTGATGGTCAGCCAGTTGCCTCTTGAGTCCTGGAAGACACAACAGAAAATAAACCATTTTAAGATTCTACTGAGGGATTAGTCTAGGTCATATGTGTGTGGATAGGAAATCCGAATTTAAACCTGTTTCCTAAGTAGCCCTGCTTTCTCCAAGCTATCCAGTGTATTTATATGCTCAGGACCATAGCTTATAAGCAGCTCTCTCCTGATCCAAAAGTTTAAGATTTTAGAGCAATTTCTACTTTCTTTACAAGTTTAAAATAAAATGAAAAACTCTATATGTACCACTTGCCTCAAATAGTCAAAATGCTTTTTTGGCAACCCTGAGTTGGTTATTGAAAATAAGATTAGAAGGCGTAAGACTTTCTCAAGAGGCTCCTGCTTACAAAGCAATTCTTCAATGTAATCAAAGCATCTGCAGTGAGATCATTATTTTGGTTTAATCAGATATTGGTAGCACATTGACCACAGGTAACAAGAAATGGAAGTAGGCATGTATAGTAGAAATCTGCAATTTGAAAGATAAATGAAAGTAGGCGTGTATAGTAGAGATTCTGCAATTAGGAGGAACTAGACTTATGAACTTCAGGCCGAGATCCACTATGGGGACAGCAGGCGTGTAAGATCAGTTGAATTAGGGTCTTTGAAATTGCACATGATGTGGAGAAGAACTAGCAGAGATGCCTCTGAAAGTAGGCGTCTTTCGTAAAAATTCTGCAATTAGGAGGAACTAGACATATGACCTTTAGGCCGAGACCCAATGTGGGGGACAGCACGCGTGTAAGATCAGTTGAATATAGAGTCTTTGAAATCGTACATGATGTGGAGAAGAACTAGCGGAGATGCCTTTGAATAATTGGACATAAAGCTAAGGGTCACCAAAGTCTCATTCTTAAATCATCCACAAGAAGCAAATGATCGTAATAGATTATAGAAGTATATTAGTTATATAAAACAAAACTGATTCACAGGATGACATGATTTACAAATTTAAATGACTTAGGAGGTCTGCTGGCTTAGAGCATAATATTACACTGATCTAGTCACTTGAAATAAAAGAAAAGGCTCTCCATCAGGAACTAAATAATGTATATGTATACTATATAGGGGTGGGATCCAGTGAGAATTGGATTTAAAAAACTTAATGAGAGAGGGGCACTAATTGCACTCAATGAAAGCAAATGCCCAACATCTAATAGTTGCTCATGGGCCTAGCTGACTGGATGAGTGTTTTGTACCAGTAAGTAATCGGAAACTGGGAATTAGCTTCGAAAGTGCCAATTTATACCAGTGGGAAGTAGCTGATTCAGAATGGCAAGTATGTACAAATGTGATAAACTGACATTTGTCATGATTTATTTTTCACTTGATCTGCCCAAGATCATTGAACACAGTTGGTACACCATTTGATACTCCAGATTATATCTATGAAATGTACTTAGTAAAGCAACAAAATCGCCCACAACATGTTAAAGGTAATATCATACATGTCATAGCTCTGAGCCTCCACAAGTGTCTGTTCCATATCAAGTCTCTCGGCAAATACCGATTTTGATGTAAATGTTGTCAAATGCTGAGCAAGATTTATGTGCCTCTGAATCAACAAAGAATTTGTTTTAGTTCAAATGCATGCAACGGCTTTCCAACATATTTTTGTCAGAAAGAAACTCACAGTCATTTCAGGCAATGAGTTAAGCTTCTTCACAAAGTCCTTCAACTCAGACACAGTCTGTGTCTGCATACAGGGAGCAGAAATTAGTAAAAACTCATGCAATGTACTCAGTCCTTTGTTAAAATGAAAGGCAACATCTACAAATTTGATAAAAGTTGTGATAAATTTCTACATTACCATATACACTGTTAGTAATATACATATTGTCATGGTCTCTCTATATTTCTCTTTCTTATAAAACAACTTTTTATTGAAAAAGAAAGAAAATGGAGATCACATAGCAATGAGGAATCCCCAAAGCAAAAACAATCAAACTACAAATTCAAATCCAATCTCTAATGATGCCTGATGCAGAAAAGACATAAAAATCATTGTAATTCGAGGGCCCCTTGGCGATTCGAGTTACATATCCCATTTCTCATATTTGTATTAATTCCTGAAATATTTATGATTTCACAATCATCTATATCTCCATTTCTCATGTCATGCATTCTGCAGTCATTTTCTTATGTAAGTTCACATACATATAAATATTCAATTTTACATAACTGCACTTAATTACTTTCTTTAAGGACACTTGCTGAAACTACCAAAAGAGAGGGAAATGCCATTGAATCTCGGTAAGAGAGTTTATTTTACACGAAAATTGAAATTTTGCAAAAAGGATTCAACCTATTACACATGAGAAACAGTGACTTGTAAATATTATCACACTTGCAAAGATTTTTAATTCTGAATAGGATAAGCATAAGCCTATTTCAAGAAAAAACAATTAAGGGAAAATTGGCTTGAAGTTAGAGGTAATGTCAATCTTAGCTTCAAGTGATATTAATTTAAAATCTAGGACAAAGAATAACCATTTCTTGTGCTTGAATATTTATCAATAAGAATTCTATGACAAAAGCTAACAATTGCTTCAACTGAACAAATTAGACAAAAGCCAGCTCAACAGGGGTTTTTAGCAACTTACATTAGTCGAAATCTCTGTATAGTCCTGCTTCATGGATGTTGCCTTTTGACGAAGAACCTAAAATATGTTAAACATTGCAAGTTAAGCAGCAGAGCTCCACTAGTAATAGGAAAGAATGCTGTCAGAGCAACAGTTGGAAAACGCAGGGGCCTATGCTATAAAAAATGGCTTAACCTGGACAACAACTTCAAAATTCAGATCCCGCGTCTCTCTGAATAATTTGTCACTGCAATAAAGGTAGCATGATGGTTTACAGGTTTATTGAAAACAATATCACATATGACATATCACAAAAGATCATGATGGATACAGATTTTAAACGAATAGAGTGAAGTTATGCATACATATGGAGGAGGTAAAGGGAAGATCAAACCTAGGCCTAATATATCAGTCAATGGAAAATGTAAAGAGTAACAGTCTTACAGAGTATGGGTGGGAAAGGAATAGAAGTTGACTAGAAGAAGGAAAGCAGGAAAAGAAATTCATATTGTAGAAATTATAGAAATAAGTTCAGCTAAACTATTGACATCGTAACTTAGAGAAAATAACATAAAAACAATCAAAAGCATACAGATAGGGTCTGCACCCAAAAATCTCCCTTCAAATTGAACTGAGATTCTTAATTTCCAAATAAATTATATTATAACAAGACCATGAGCATCATCAACAACAAAATGTTGGTTACCTCGAATTCAGGGGAACCTTTGCCTTCTTCCCTTCTTGCTGATTTCCCATAATGGATGCATCTAGCTCCACAGCTCCATTTTTTACACCAAGAAACTGCAGCAAACCTATTAGAGATGGTTTATAAAAAAATACCAGAAAGGAAATAGAAAGAATGACTATGCTATGCTATGATTAAGCAAACACATAGAGCATGAAAGCTTTCTACATTTAGGTTAACAAGTTAACTCAAAGACATCATGTCTCATAAACTTCTAAATTTTAAGAACAAATAGTTTTCAAAAAGATTTTTCATAGACATGAAATTTTCAAAATGAAAGCTACAGATTACATGGTCTTACAATTTTCAAAATGAAAGCTATAGATGTCAACATCCTCACTCTATGTATGGTAGCACTAAACAAGTTGTGGTCATTAAAATAAGACTGGAGCTAGTGTATTGTTCTTGATCTAAAAAACTGAACATCGTCGCTAATTTCCTTCACACTTGACATATTACCTCATCTATCAATCCCTCATATGTTAATTGAGTAAGCATAGGAGTTATCATGTCCACCTGCAAGAAGAAAATAACATATTCAAAATCGCAAAAACCCATATATGTGTGAACTAAGAAAACACGATCAATTATCATTGTATAAATTCACCTAACTGATATTAGTTGATAGAAACACGAGTGGACAGTTTAGAAAAATCAATAACAAGTTGCTTCAAGATATAAGATGCAAGCCTACTTCCACTAAATAAATGAAAAGATATTGTTTACCACTTGCAAGCCTACTTACAATAAATACGGAAAGCTATATGGCAAACTACCTGAATGGATGCATGCAAAAAATGTGAAGAGTGAAGAGGAAAGAAAGAGAGCTGTAAGTTGTTCTCTCCTTGTATAATATACAAAAAAACTAGGTACTGAAACTCTACATGCTTGATGAAGTAAAGGCAGTAATAAGTTACCCAAAGTTTTTTGCAAAAAAAAAACCTTTGCATTGAATTGTTACTATTCGGAGCAAGATTAGTAACTTCACTTGCAACTCACCTTTTAACACGTAATATTTGTTTCTTAGTGTACAAACTAATAGGCAATTAGCAGGAAGTCTAAGAATGTTGAGGACATCATTGAATCAGTTGAATGCGAAAATTACTCAGAATTGCAAAATTGCAAGACTCTAACTTTCGTTCATAAACTGGGAGGAGGAGGGTACACCCGTACAAGGATAAACAAACAGAGGAAAGAGGTGTACCTCTCTATCCAGAAGTACAAGAGTATTAATTTCTGGAAGTGGAATGCCCATCTGTGGTTTTTTAGAAGAAAAGTCAGTAGTAGTTTACTTTTGTATGGTCAACCAACTTTGTTGAAGAGGCATACAAACAGAGGGAAAGTACATTTGAAGTATTAACAGATTCTTCAGTTTGCATACGAGTCAAGATATCAGCAACACGTGCAGCTCCTTTCCCTTTGGCCCTAACATTTGGAATCACTCCACAAGAAAACTGCATTTTCATTTACATATAATCACAAAACAAATAGGAGAGCAAAAGAGAGTGGAAAGAACACCTAACCAAAGTTAAAAATGCACTTATGGTGATAGTAGAAACACACACAGTCTCACAAACTATAATCCAAAAAAGACTGAAGCTCAAAGTAATACTCCCTCCGTCCCACTCAAGATGTCCACATTCTTGAGTGGCACAAGATTTTGGGAGTTAGGTGGAGTAAGTAGAGAGAAAAAAGGTAGTTGAATATTTTAATGAGAGAGGAGATATTGATTTATTTCCAAATATAGAAAGTGGACATATTAAGTGAGCCAACTAAAAAGGAAAGGTGGTCATCTTAAATGGGACACAAGGAGTACTTTTCAATGAATAGTATTATTACAGAATATGAAAGTAATACCACTACAACTTTTATGTTTAAAAGTATTACCAATAACGAAATTCTCATATATTACACTGGAAAACATTATACTATTACCTTCACAAAAATATTATTTGGTGTTCAAAAGTATTACTTTATGGATCATTTTTGTGTTCAAAACTATTGCTTTTGTGCACAATATTACTTAGATTTCTCATATCAAATATTTTGTTCCGTGAGACCATCCCATAATACAAGCTCTTGTGACCAAACAGTAAGGATGATAATAACTAAAGTTGAAAGAGGCTTAGTAATGCCCTTAAGTTTTGAAGGCTCTCCAACACCAACAAACCATTTAGAACATTAAATCAACAATACCTCAAGATTGTGAATGGCTTTGGCAATATTCCAAACAGCAGTTTCATCTCCTTCTACCAAACTCTCCTGTTATGCATATCCTCGTAATATAAGACATGGATTCAATAGTTGAAGGAAATGACAGCTATTTTGAATTATAAATTTTTGGACATAATCCCATACTTTTTCAGTAAGGTCAAGTTCAAATGATATAACATCCTCGTCAAGCGGGAGCGTGTATAAGGCAAACTCCCCAATGTTCAACAGTTCACGTACTTTTTCCTCTGCAAGTACCTGTCAACAATCAAATATGGATGTAAGGGCCAGTGCCATAAAAGAAAATAATACTTAAAACTTAGAGCTTTAATACATGGTGCTTACATTTTCGCAAGAAACCAGTCTGCGTGGAACAAAGTAAAGATAATATTCTCTGTGGAGCCCTTTGGAGGTATCGTTGTGAATGGTGGAGCAGATGAATCTCATCAAGTCGGGTTGAGCTCGAACAAGGAAGACCACTTTGGTTCTTTCCGTTTGAATTGGCTCAGCTGTTAGATGCCGCAATTCAGCACCATTTTCCTGATTATTATAATAGTTACCGTTACATCAATTTTCTAATAATTGATTTCGACAATGTTCTAATTAGCAACCACACATTTGCTATCAACTCTCTGGGATTCATCTAATCCTTTCATTCACCATATTCTAACAATAAACTATATGAAAACAAATTCAGGAAGCCAAAACTGCAGAGAAATTCCATTTGATCCTCTGGATGAGTAAAGTGAATTCAAGTCATAACCTTCAACAGCTTACTTACAGTCTTGGAGATGCAAAAAAAGAGCCAAATTCTTAAAATCAAAGAAAATAACAATCAAACAAACGCGAAATACCTTTAGTTCTGAGCTCTGGACAAGCAGTGACAGTGCTCCACTAAGCTTCGGATCAATTACCAAACATTTATCTCCCTTTATCTAAACAGGAAGAATAAAATGCAAAAATTGATACTAAAACAACTCCGTAAAAGAAAACCCGTTGCACAATGATTGAAATACATCTGTAATGCATAAAACTCACATCTCTGAGGATATTTAGCAGCTCCGTTTGAGCTCGTGTTCTGAATTCCAAGGACAGCCACAAAATCACTGATCAAAATCGAAAAATCGAAAAGATAATTGATTGAAGCATTGAACAGAAAAACCGAATATCATACCGTATCTCAGTGAGGTTTATGGGAGCATTCTCTAAATTTGGAATCTGCGACATTGTTAATCGTTCTCTCTCTCTCTCTCTCTCTCTCTCTCTCTCTCTCTCTCTTCTCTTCTCTTCTCTTCTCTTCTCTTCTCTATCCCTCCTTACAGAGACTGATTCAGAAGCTTATTTGATCTAAACCCATCTTAAACAATTTCTCGTGCAACGAAATTTTATGAAGAATTATTAAGTGGAATAAGTAAAGGTAAAAAATACGGTAGATTAAAGGCTAAACTTAGTCTTAAATATTTGCATATTTTACGATTTTAATTTTAAATATTAACTTTTGAATTATTGCATCTTATACATTTCAACTCGGATCGCAATCAGTCCAAAATAAATGGAACCGTCAAATATTAACGGTCAACACGTTTTGACCAATTTAATCATTTTGATTGTAATTCTTAATAAGTAAAAAATTACAGATGCCGAAATGAAACCAAATAATAGGATCTTGTTATTGTTTAATTTTAGTATCTTCGAATTTTAGCCTTTCCGATATCTGTTCTCCTAAAATATACGAAAATAAATTTGCTTCATCATGGTTTCTTCGTTCTTGCTCTACATTCAGATTCTAGAAAATATATTCCATTGATTTCAAACTACTTGAGACAAGTATCTCTTAGATATGAAAATCAGCACAAAACATAGCAGTGAGTACTCAACAATACAATAGAGTGTGGGTTTGTTACGATCTTTCGCCGTGCTCGACCTATCTTAGCTCAACTCCACCGGAGCTTCGCGATAAAACGCAAATTAACACTTGAATGATCAACAATATGGATTGAATTAACAATGATAAGGTTTCACAATCGAAATAGAAACAAAGAGGAGCTCACGATCCACGATCGGAGCTTTACAAACAATCAACTAACAATATCAACGCTAAGCTGACTAAGGAAATGATCTCTCCTATTTATACTCTGTTCTTAGCTCGCAACTAGCTCGCATCTTCCACCTAAGCACTCTTTCTACGTGACTGCCTCGTCATTATCGCCACGTGGCTTTATTTGATAGGCTACTTGCATGATAGCTCTAACGGTCAGCTCCAACGGTCTCATGCTAGCTCGTTGGCTGCATATGGTTGCATGCATGTGTGTAGTACTCTCGAATAGCCATGCATGCAACAGTTTTGGCCTAATTAGCGAGCTTGAAGAGGCGCGCCTGAGCTGCTGCCACGTTTCTGGAAGCGAGCGCCGCCGCAAATGCATCCCTGACCTGCGCAGACGTGTAAGGGAATTTTGCATCAATCATGGAATTCAGCAGCGCAGCCGTCTCCTTCTCCATACCAACTATTCTCCTTCTCCGTGTCCTTCTCCTTCTCCATTTAGGGTTCTTCGTTCGGTCGATGGAATTTTTTGTTCGCCAAGAAACTAGGGTTAGTCGAGAACTACGGTTCTCCGTCGTCTTCCAGAACTAGGATTCGCCGTCCGATTTGGGAGATCTAGGGTTCTGTCGAAGTGAAGGGAGGGTGTGAGACGTTTGAAGTTTCAACTGTCAAGTGTTGAAAGTCTTTGTTATGTATTTCAAAATGATAAATTGCTAATAATATTAAGGATATATTTTAGGAGTTAATAATCACACTTAAAGCTTGTAAATTGGTCAAAATCTGATTAAAACGCGTTGACCGTTAATATTTGACGGTTCTATCCATTTTGGACTGATTGTGATCCGAGTTGAAATGTATAGGATGCAATAATTCAAAACGTAACGCGTATGACCAAAATTGTAAAATTGGCAAATGTTTAGTACCAACTTTGTCATTTACTCAAAAATATATTATAATGAGAAGAGATGAATAAGAGATTTATTTTAAAATATTAAAATTGGACATCTTGAGATATTTTAAATGTGAGGAGAGAGTACAATAGGAGTATTTTTTATTTTTTGTTTGACCAAATGTACTTCAAATGGCTGAATTCGAAAGGCGGAATCCGACAAATATTACCTGATCGATATAATGGATAGCAGTAGTATTTAAATATACATATTACTCATTTTTATTCAGCTTGTGATTTTGTGCAATTTTATTAATAATAATAATAATAATTCTAATTAAAAAATATAGAGTCCAATATTGAAGAAGAATATGGAGTAGCACTTAAAATAAAGGAAATAAAACGGGAGAGTATTCGACAACAAATTATTCCAACAAAATGATATGGAAGATCTCCATTTAGGAATGCGGTTTTGACATTCAATTGATGCAATTCCAAGTAATTTCTTGCAACCAATGCCAGCAACATTCTTATTGAATTATACTTCACCACAGGAGAGAATATCTCATTAAAGTCAACTCATTCCCTTTGATTATAGCCTTTAGCTACTAATCTTGCTCTATATCTGATTCTGTCATTATCAGATGCTTCAATCTTCTTTTTGTATATCCATTTGCATCCTATGATCTTCTGCATCACAGACTTTGTAACCAAGATCCATGTTTTATTCTTGATGAGTGAATCAATTTCCTCTTGCATTGCCTTGATCCACCTATCTATTTCCCTGCTTTTAACAGCCTGCTTGTTGGTACTTGGCTCTGCAAAATCAATCTCTTCTGCTACACAAAACGCATAATGGACTAAGCTGGCATTGATGTATGTGGCTGGCTTCCTTATATTTTCTCTTCTTTGCCTATCTCTGGCAAGCAGATAATCTGATAAATCTTCATTGCTTTCAGTGTTATCAGGACCCCATCATGCCGAGTTTCTTCAATTTCCTCAAAACTGTCAGCCCCACCATCTTCATCTGCTATTTTCAGCTCATCCAGTAACTCCATCTCAATTGAAGATTCCCCTTTTTCAGCAATTGTTTCAACACCTTTTGATTTATATGGCATCTCCAATTCCCTTAAAGTTACATCTCTATTGATAACAATCTTCTAATTATTAGGCTCCATACTCCAAAGCCTATAACCCTTAACTCCCTTCTGATACCCAAGCATCACACACTTAATGGCCCTGGGCTCCATCTTGCTCTTCTTAACATGAGAGTAAGCTCTGCACCCAAAAGGTCTCAGCATAGAATAGCTTCCATGAGAACTATATCATTTGTAGTCAGGGGTGTCCATTTCTATTGCAGAGAAGGACATTTGTTGACAAGAAGAGCTGCAGTTGAGGCAGCTTCACCCCAGAATTTCTTAGGCATTCCAGATGAGATTAGCATACATCTCACTCTTTCAAGGATAGTTCTGTTGGCTCTCTCAACCACTCCATTTTGTTGTGGATTATTAGGGACTGTTCTGTGCCTTTTGATTCCCTTCATCTTGCAAAAATCATCAAACTGATGCGAAAGAAATTCTAACCCGTTGTCAGTTCTCAAACATTTCAGAGATGCTCCTTTCTCTAATTTAGTCTCTGTACACCAATTTCTGAATTTCTCAAAGGCTTCTAACTTTTCTTTCATCACATATATCCATAATTTTCTTGAATAGTCATCTATTATAGAGATGAAGTATCTGCCTCCCCCAACTGTTGGAACTGAAGCAGGCCCCCATACATCACTGTGAGCATAATCCATTGGCTTGGTGGATATGTGTTTTCCTGAAGGATAAGAGCTCTTTTTACTCTTTCCTAATATACAGATTTCCCACTCCTTTGAATTTAAGCTAGTTGATTCCTGAATAACACCTTGTTTTACCAGCTGCTTAACTCCACCTTGAGACACATGCCCAAGCCTCAGATGCCACAAACTCAATTCTTGTTTCTGAACTGTGTTCATGTCTCCCATCACTACCTCAGCTGATAGGTGTCACGCTCGCATTTTCTAATGATAGAAAACAAGGTTGATCGCGACTAGGGGAATTAAAGAAGCGGGGAAGAAAGGGGAAAACAACACAACTCGACCATAGCTCGAAACAAATGAGAATAGCTCGAATAAAATCAGGGTATCTCAACAATCAACAACTCAAAAATGAATATTATCTCTGCGATTCAAGATCTCAAAAGAAGGGCAACTACTTAGCGGAAGCATTTGAGAGAAGGAATATGCCAGTGTGGAGACATGACACATTCTAAACATTTAAATTTCTTCAACGGCCTTGCTCAACACCCACCACATCTGTCACGCTCAACCTGCACATTTTTAAAAAGAAATGCAGGGCTAAGTACTTGATGTACCCAGTGAACACATGCCAAAATAATTTTCATAAAATATTGTGTCAGTATTTAAAAGTGAACTCGAGGTTTTATAAAAGACCAAGTCACCAAAACATTTTCTCGCTCAAAAGTATGGCCGCGCATCCCATTTTTCTCTCTCCTCGTACCATATCTGAACCTCATATGTAAAACAAGAACGTGACCATATTCTTGATCACTGGACCAGCCAACTCGAAAGATAGCGCACGATCCCCTCTGTGTACACTAGCTTGAATAAGGACTCACTCCCTAGACAAACCCGAATTCGATTAAACTCATAACTTCTAGTAGGGACTCACTCCCCACTAGGGTGATCAGATAGGCACATCCACAAAAACAAAATACGGCATGACACAATATATTTGGAATTTAATCACATAACTCATACTTGAAAGATATTGCGTAAATTTAAAAGTAAGCCTACACAATAATGTAGGATAGAAAGCCCACAAAATACTTAGTTAGAAAGCCCACCTCGTTCGCTTAAATTTCTTAACTTGAAAATTCTCACTCCGTCTTTAACTCGCTTGCAAAAAAAATCCTTTTAAAATAAAAATAATAAGCTCATTAAAACTCGAGAAAACATCTAATTAGAATGCATGCATCCTACGTGCGTGCTCGTATTATTCCTCATCTCCTCTTAGAAAGGTTTCTAGATTCTCGTATTTTAATAAAAACTCGGCTCGTCCTCAGCTTCGCAAAATATTTAAATAACACATAGATCAACACAAGAAAATCAAACAACAATTAAGATGCATGCATCCTAAGGATTTAATTATTTTTATCGATCGGATTATGAATTTTCTCCGATTAGAAACTTAATAATTTCGACTAATTTTGGCTCACGTCCCCAACAATTTTGCAACGAGATAACCCAGTTCACGAGGATTGAATTAGCTCCCTTCTAGCCACGGAGTAATTATTTTAAAATAGCCCAACTCACCTAAAATTGGCCCAAAGCTAAATCCCATAAAAGAAAAAGAGAAAAGACTAAGACTAAAACAATTTAAAGAATGATTTAGAGCATCCACTACGCTTCCCGTCACCGTCCCGCGTTCCGTCACGAAGGGACGGAACCGCGGCGGGACGCGTTGCAGCAGGGCGTTCCGTCCCCAGCCAGTCCCTGTACCGTCCCTTAGCCCGTCACTCCGCGACGCGGGACGGGACGTCTCGCCATGCTCGGAGACGACGTGTCGAGCTCCCAGGCCATGCGTGACGCCCACTCGCTGGCCCGCGAGTGGGTTTCATCACGCTGACGCAATAATTCATTTTTAAAAAAAAATTAAAATTTAAATATAAAAAAAATTCAAACGGTAATGTTACCGTTTTTTTAGCTGTTTTTATTTTTTTTATTTTTTTTAATTTCTTTACTCTATAAATACTCATATTTCAAACTTATTTCACACACAAACACACATCTTTTCCTCTCAAATCCTCTCTATATCCACTCCAATTTCCATCTCAAATCAACTCAAACTAATGGATCCTTTTGAGCAAATGCGTCAAATAATGGAACAATCACTTGAAGAAGATCGACGCCGGGAGGCGGAGGAAGCCGCGCCGCCCCAACGACGCTCCCGGACGTACATCAATCGTAATTGGGAGGAAGCCGCC